>NC_136599.1:2525801-2585801 GCF_910589615.1 Taurulus bubalis
CCTGCACCGAGACCAAGAAGAGACCAGGACCAGAGTGTATGGAGACTAACATAAGACCAGGACCAGAGTGTATGGAGACTAACATGAGACCAGGACCAGAGTGTATGGAGACTAACATGAGACCAGGACCAGAGTGTATGGAGACTAACATGAGACCAGGACCAGAGTGTATGGAGACTAACATGAGACCAGGACCAGAGTGTATGGAGACTAACATGAGACCAGGACCAGAGTGTATGGAGACTAACATGAGACCAGGACCAGAGTGTATGGAGACCAGGACCAGAGTGTATGGAGACTAACATGAGACCAGGACCAGAGTGTATGGAGACTAACATGAGACCAGGACCAGAGTGTATGGAGACTAACATGAGACCAGGACCAGAGTGTATGGAGACTAACATGAGACCAGGACCAGAGTGTATGGAGACCAGGACCAGAGTGTATGGAGACTAACATGAGACCAGGACCAGAGTGTATGGAGACCAGGACCAGAGTGTATGGAGACTAACATGAGACCAGGACCAGAGTGTTTGGAGACCAGGACCAGAGTGTATGGAGACTAACATGAGACCAGGACCAGAGTGTATGGAGACTAACATGAGACCAGGACCAGAGTGTATGGAGACTAACATGAGACCAGGACCAGAGTGTATGGAGACTAACATGAGACCAGGACCAGAGTGTTTGGAGACCAGGACCAGAGTGTATGGAGACTAACATGAGACCAGGACCAGAGTGTATGGAGACTAACATGAGACCAGGACCAGAGTGTATGGAGACTAACATGAGACCAGGACCAGAGTGTATGGAGACTAACATGAGACCAGGACCAGAGTGTATGGAGACTAACATGAGACCAGGACCAGAGTGTATGGAGACTAACATGAGACCAGGACCAGAGTGTATGGAGACTAACATGAGACCAGGACCAGAGTGTATGGAGACTAACATGAGACCAGGACCAGAGTGTATGGAGACTAACATGAGACCAGGACCAGAGTGTATGGAGACTAACATGAGACCAGGACCAGAGTGTATGGAGACTAACATGAGACCAGGACCAGAGTGTTTGGAGACCAGGACCAGAGTGTATGGAGACTAACATGAGACCAGGACCAGAGTGTATGGAGACTAACATGAGACCAGGACCAGAGTGTATGGAGACTAACATGAGACCAGGACCAGAGTGTATGGAGACTAACATGAGACCAGGACCAGAGTGTATGGAGACTAACATGAGACCAGGACCAGAGTGTTTGGAGACCAGGACCAGAGTGTATGGAGACTAACATGAGACCAGGACCAGAGTGTATGGAGACTAACATGAGATCAGGACCAGAGTGTATGGAGACTAACATGAGACCAGGACCAGAGTGTATGGAGACTAACATGAGACCAGGACCAGAGTGTATGGAGACTAACATGAGACCAGGACCAGAGTGTATGGAGACTAACATGAGACCAGGACCAGAGTGTATGGAGACTAACATGAGACCAGGACCAGAGTGTATGGAGACTAACATGAGACCAGGACCAGAGTGTATGGAGACTAACATGAGACCAGGACCAGAGTGTATGTAGACTAACATGAGACCAGGACCAGAGTGTTTGGAGACCAGGACCAGAGTGTATGGAGACTAACATAAGACCAGGACCAGAGTGTATGGAGACTAACATGAGACCAGGACCAGAGTGTATGGAGACTAACATGAGACCAGGACCAGAGTGTATGGAGACTAACATGAGACCAGGACCAGAGTGTATGGAGACTAACATGAGACCAGGACCAGAGTGTATGGAGACTAACATGAGACCAGGACCAGAGTGTATGGAGACTAACATGAGACCAGGACCAGAGTGTATGGAGACTAACATGAGACCAGGACCAGAGTGTATGGAGACTAACATGAGACCAGGACCAGAGTGTATGTAGACTAACATGAGACCAGGACCAGAGTGTTTGGAGACCAGGACCAGAGTGTATGGAGACTAACATGAGACCAGGACCAGAGTGTATGGAGACTAACATGAGACCAGGACCAGAGTGTATGGAGACTAACATGAGACCAGGACCAGAGTGTATGGAGACTAACATGAGACCAGGACCAGAGTGTATGGAGACTAACATGAGACCAGGACCAGAGTGTATGGAGACTAACATGAGACCAGGACCAGAGTGTATGGAGACTAACATGAGACCAGGACCAGAGTGTATGGAGACTAACATGAGACCAGGACCAGAGTGTATGGAGACTAACATGAGACCAGGACCAGAGTGTATGGAGACTAACATGAGACCAGGACCAGAGTGTATGGAGACTAACATGATACCAGGACCAGAGTGTATGGAGACTAACATGAGACCAGGACCAGAGTGTATGGAGACTAACATAAGACCAGGACCAGAGTGTATGGAGACTAACATGAGACCAGGACCAGAGTGTATGGAGACTAACATGAGACCAGGACCAGAGTGTATGGAGACTAACATGAGACCAGGACCAGAGTGTATGGAGACTAACATGAGACCAGGACCAGACGGGTCTGAGTCCCACACTTCATGAGTGTAATAACATGAGGCGCTGCAGAGGGGACTTTCATGTGGGGGAGTTTTTTTTCTGTTAGCAGTCACAGTCGTGAAGTTATTAAATGTTAATATTCATAAATATAAATATGTCGGTCGATGCACCGGTCAGTTTAGTGACTTATGAAGAACATGTTCGGTGCAGCTGGACCAGATCCTGGCTCCTTTTTTTTTGCAGACTTTATGAATGAATTTATGTGATTTTACGGTCCAGACTTTATGAATGAATCCCTCCTCTCTCTCCTCCTGTTTCCAGTACCTCACCTACCTGTTCTCCAAGGAGAACACCATCTGGGACTCCTCCCTGGACCAGGTGGGTCCGGACCACATGAACAACCCTCTGTCCCACTACTGGATCTCCTCTTCGCACAACACGTAAGGAACGCCTTCAGACGTAGAGCCTTCAGACGTAGAGCCTTCAGACGTAGAGCCTTCAGACGTAGAGCCTTCAGACGTAGAGCCTTCACGCGTAGAGCCTTCACGCGTAGAGCCTTCACACATAGAGCCTTCAGACGTAGAGCCTTCAGACGTAGAGCCTTCAGACGTAGAGCCTTCAGACGTAGAGCCTTCACACGTGCGCGCCCGTCGTAGAGCCTTCAGACGTAGAGCCTTCACGCGTAGAGCCTTCAGACGTAGAGCCTTCAGACGTAGAGCCTTCACACGTGCGCGCCCGTCGTAGAGCCTTCAGACGTAGAGCCTTCACGCGTAGAGCCTTCAGACGTAGAGCCTTCAGACGTAGAGCCTTCAGACGTAGAGCCTTCACACGTGCGCGCCCGTCGTAGAGCCTTCACACGTAGAGCCTTCACACGTAGAGCCTTCACGCGTAGAGCCTTCACACGTGCGCGCCCGTCGTAGAGCCTTCACACGTAGAGCCTTCACACGTAGAGCCTTCACACGTAGAGCCTTCACACGTAGAACCTTCAGACGTAGAGCCTTCAGACGTAGAGCCTTCAAACGTGCGTGCCCGTAGTAGAGCCTTCAGACGTAGAGCCTTCAGACGTAGAGCCTTCACACGTGCGCGCCCGTCGTAGAGCCTTCACACGTAGAGCCTTCACACGTAGAGCCTTCACGCGTAGAGCCTTCACACGTGCGCGCCCGTCGTAGAGCCTTCACACGTAGAGCCTTCACACGTAGAGCCTTCACACGTAGAGCCTTCACACGTAGAGCCTTCACACGTAGAGCCTTCACACGTAGAGCCTTCAAACGTGCGTGCCCGTAGTAGAGCCTTCAGACGTAGAGCCTTCACACATAGAGCCTTCACACATAGAGCCTTCACACGTGCGTGCCCGTAGTAGAGCCTCCACACATAGAGCCTCCACACATAGAGCCTCCACACATAGAGCCTTCACACATAGAGCCTTCACACGTGCGTGCCCGTAGTAGAGCCTTCACACATAGAGCCTTCACACGTGCGTGCCCGTAGTAGAGCCTTCACACATAGAGCCTTCACGCGTAGAGCCTTCACACATAGAGCCTTCACGCATAGAGCCTTCACGCGTGCCCGCATTAGAGCTTGTAGGTATGGCCTCCTCTCACCAGAGGGGGCTTTGAAACTGACACATCAGAGTGTAATATTTAACAATCAAGTTCCAGAATGAGACACAGGCACGTATTTATCGTGTGTCTTTATCTGTGTCACTGTTATAGAAAGTGTGTGCGTGTGGTCCATAACATGTGAATCCTTTTGTGAAACTGGATGCGAGTGTGTTGTTTTTTTTGTGACGTTCTCATGCTTTATTTTTAGCTACCTGACGGGAGACCAGTTTTCCAGCGAGTCGTCTCTGGAGGCGTACGCTCGCTGTCTGAGGATGGGCTGCCGCTGTATCGAACGTGGGTACACACACACACACACACACACACACACACACACACACAGTAAATCACCACCACTTGACTTCTAAACCTTGCAATTAAGTCTTGCGTCTGCTTCTTATCCTTCTACAGCTGTACTTTTAATGCAGGCACCACACCCTTTCACACACACACACACACACACACACACACACACACACACACACACACTGTTACACAACAGTGGCCTCTACACAAAACCCTCGTCAAGCAGGTTCCATGAATAGGAATGGCTTGTAGGTTGAAGGGTCAGACTGAAGTCAACAATTATGACGTGCGCTTCAACTTTAAAGGTCTTAAAACTCCTCTGCATTCATGCATACTTACTGTGTGTGTGTGTGTGTGTGTGTGTGTGTGTGTGTGTGTGTGTTCACAGTGGACTGCTGGGATGGTCCAGATGGAATGCCAGTCATCTACCACGGACACACCCTCACGACGAAAATCAAGTTTTGCGACGTGCTGACCACCATCAAAGAGCACGCCTTCGTCACGTCCGAGTGAGTCTGCACGCGCACAACCCGCTCTGTTGTGTGTGTGTGTGTGTGTGTGTGTGTGTGTGTGTGTGTGTGTGTGTGTGTGTGTGTGTGTGTGTGTGTGTGTGTGTGTTTGAGAAAGTAAGAGGAGGATCTCATGTCGCCCTCCTGCAGATTTCCCATCATCCTGTCCATCGAGGACCACTGCAGCATCGTGCAGCAGAGGAACATGGCCACGTACTTCAAGAAGGTGTTTGGGGACATGCTGCTCACCAAGGCGGTGGACATCGCGGCGGACGGCCTGCCGTCGCCCAACCAGCTGAAGAAGAAGATCCTCATCAAGGTCAGCGGCCTGGACGTGTCTATGTGCACATTTCTGCAGGAAAGAGCTTTCACATGTAGAGCTTTCACATGTAGAGCTTTCACATGTGCGCGTAGAGCTTTCACACGTAGAGCTTTCACACATAGAGCTTTCACATGTGCGCGTAGAGCTTTCACACATAGAGCCTTCACACTTACAGCCTTCACATGTAGAGCTTTCATATGTAGAGCCTTCACACGTGCATGTAGAGCCTTCACATGTAGAGCCTTCACACGTAGAGCTTTCACACGTGCACATAGAGCCTTCACACGTAGAGCTTTCAGACGTAGAGCCTTCACACGTAGAGCCTTCACACGTAGAGCCTTCACATGTAGAGCCTTCACACGTGCACATAGAACCTTCACACGTAGAGTCTTCACACGTAGAGCTTTCAAATGTGCACGTAGAGCTTTCACATGTAGAGCTTTCACACGTAGAGCCTTCACACGTAGAGCTTTCAAACGTGCACGTAGAGCCTTCACGCGTAGAGCCTTCACATATAGAGCCTTCACACCTAAGAGAGCCTTCACGCGTAGAGCCTTCACACGTAGAGCCTGTGCCCATAGAGCCTTCACATGTGCACGTAGAGCCTTCACATGTGCACGTAGAGCCTTCACACGTAGAGCCTTCACACGTAAAGCCTTCACACGTAGAGCTTTCAAACGTGCACGTAGAGCTTTCACATGTAGAGCTTTCACATGTAGAGCTTTCAAACGTGCACGTAGAGCCTTCACGCGTAGAGCCTTCACATGTAGAGCTTTCACACGTGCACGTAGAGCTTTCACATGTAGAGCTTTCACATGTAGAGCTTTCACATGTAGAGCTTTCACACGTAGAGCTTTCAAACGTGCACGTAGCGCCTTCACGCATTGCGCCTTCACGCGTAGAGCCTTCACGCGTAGAGCCTTCACGCGTAGAGCCTTCACGCGTAGAGCCTTCACGCGTAGAGCCTTCACGCGTAGAGCCTTCACATGTAGAGCCTTCACATGTAGAGCCTTCACATGTAGAGCCTTCACATGTAGAGCCTTCACATGTAGAGCCTTCACATGTAGAGCCTTCACATATAGAGCCTTCACACCTAAGAGAGAAAAGAGTGTGCATGGTTGCTCTGTATGCAACGTCCTGACCCTCCTCCTCTTGCAGCATAAGAAGCTGGCAGAAGGCAGCGCCTACGAGGAGGTGTCCACCTCCACGCCCTACTCGGAGAACGATATCAGCAACTCCATCAAAAACGGCATCCTGTACCTGGAAGACCCCATCAATCATGTGAGAGGCTGCTGGCTTGAAATAGGAGAACCTGAGCCTGTTTTCTGTGTATTGTCGCTTTTATTATTATTAAGCGTCAGGAGTTTATGGCTTGATGCTCTTTTTTTCTTTCTTTTTTGTTTAACATGCATTTTATATTCGTGTCCTAATTACTTTTTGGCTTCATGAACTTCTTTTCTTGGTCTTTTTAGACGATTTTAAAGCTTCTTGCCTACTTGGCCTCGTTTCAGTGCGACACATGGACGCTCTAAATATTTCAGCTCACTCTTCTCTCTCTCTCTCTGCCCCCCTCTAGGAGTGGTACCCTCATTTCTTTGTCCTGACCAGCAGTAAGATCTACTACTCAGAGGAGACCTCCAGTAACCAGGGGAATGATGACGAGGAGGAGCACCGAGAGGTCAGCAGGTCACTCGTCCAGACAAAGCACTTCATTTACTGACAGTATGAGAAACAAGTACGAGAACACTTTTAGGACTAAACACACACAAATATATTTTAAAATATTTTTTTTAATAATATTAATTTAAAAAAAAAAAAATTTGGTTTTTATTTTATTTTTTAATTAAAAAAATATATTGTATATTTTTATTTTGTATTATTATTATTATTATTATTATTATTATTATTATTATTATTTATTTATTTTTTTAACTTAAAAAAAATGTATGTATATATTTCTTTATTATTATAAAAAAAAACATTGTAAAAAAATATTCTAAACAATCACTCACTGGCCACACAAGACAACGGTTCACATAACCAAAATGAATAACAGAAACCTGATGTAAGCCGGTTCTCCCCCTTGACTATCAGTAGTAGACACAAACATTATAAATATGTTGCGTTCAATGAAATGCAGTATTTCACAGAGAGGTCGTGTGCAGCTCGGGTTTCTTAATATACAAAGACCTGATCTGTGATCAGGTCAGAGCAGGGAGGCTAACTGGTCTCCCTCCGACCTGCAGGTGTCCAACGCCATGGACCAGCACGTGGCGGAGAAGTGGTTCCACGGGAAGCTCGGCGCCGGGCGAGACGGGCGGCAGATCGCCGAGCGGCTGCTGTCGGAGTACTGCCTGGAGACGGGGGCGCCCGACGGGTCCTTCCTGGTCCGGGAGAGCGAGACCTTCGTGGGAGACTACACGCTGTCCTTCTGGTGCGTAACGCCGTAGATCCAGGACTTTAAAACTGGGATCATATTTAATGCAAATGTTCATATTGTGGACTTCCCTCCCAGGCGGTCTGGGCGGGTGCAACACTGTCGCATCCACTCGCGCCAGGAGGCGGGCAGCCCCAAGTTCTACCTGACCGACAACCTGGTGTTCGACACGCTCTTCGCCCTGATCAACCACTACCAGCAGGTGGCGCTGCGCTGCAACGAGTTCGAGATGAAGCTGACGGAGCCGGTGCCTCAGACCAACGCCCACGAGAGCAAAGAGTGAGTCTGAGAGCGGAGGACAATCCTCCTGAGCGAGAGGAGGGACACCGGCTCTGATGCCCTAACACCGTGTGTTTGTCCAGGTGGTACCACGCCAACCTCTCCAGGAGCCACGCGGAGAACATGCTGATGAGGGTTCCGCGTGACGGGGCCTTCCTCGTGAGGAAGAGGGCGGAAGCCAATTCCTTCGCCATTTCCTTCAGGTAACTTCCTGACATCCTTTTCGCCTCATCGTCGGTTTATGGACCGACTGCAGCCGCCATCTTGGATCTCGGCCTGTTTTAGCGACCTGTCAATCACCTTGTAGCCCCGCCCCTAAATCATCCCCTGCTTTATGGTCTGTTTGACTCTAAATGACCATAATTTACTAAATGAACATCATGATGTATTGAAGAAGACTTGAAACTAGAGATTGAGACATAAACTCATGTTTACAATGTTTACTGAGGGAATACATCAAGAGAAGTAGAGTCATTTATATAGACTTCTATACAACCAGAGGAGTCACCCCCTGGTGGTCAGGAGAGAGAATGCAGCTTTAACACATGAAGCATAGACTTCTATACAACCAGAGGAGTCTCCCCCTTGTGGTCAGGGGAGAGAATGCAGCTTTAACACATGAAGCATAGACTTCTATACAACCAGAGGAGTCTCCCCCTGGTGGTCAGGGGAGAGAATGCAGCTTTAACACATGGAGCATATACTTCTATACAACCAGAGGAGTCGCCCCCTGGTGGTACTTAGAGAATGCAGCTTTAACACATGAAGCATATACTTCTATACAACCAGAGGAGTCGTCCCCTTGTGGTCAGGAGAGGGAATGCAGTTTTAAGACACTTTCAGGTTGGCTGCATGGTTGTCTATTTTTTTTCAGCGTGCCATAATAAAACACATCTTAACAATAACATAATTTAAGTTGTAGTGTTTATATTCATAGAACATGTCACTGACGTGTGCGTGGTTGGTCCTCAGGGCCGAGGGCAAGATCAAGCACTGCCGCGTGCAGCAGGAGGGGCAGAACGTGGTGCTGGGCACCTCGGAGTTCGACAGCCTGGTGGACCTCATCAGCCACTACGAGAAGCACCCTCTGTACCGCAAGATGAAGCTGCGCTACCCCATCAACGAGGACACGCTGGAGAAGATCGGCACCGCGGTGAGTACCGCACTGCGCCGTGAAACCGCCTGCAGCCTCGCCTGAGGGCACGTTAACACGCACGCTCTCGTCCAATAGGAACCTGACTACGGGTCGCTGTACGAGGGACGGAATCCAGGCTTCTACGTGGAGGCCAACCAAATGCCCATGTTTAAGGTGTGTGTTGTGAGGAGTGTGTGTGTGTTGTGAGGAGTGTGTGTGTGTGTGTGTGACGACCTTCTGTCTCGTCTCCAGTGCACGGTGAGGGCGATGTACGAGTATAAAGCCCAGAGAGACGACGAGCTCTCCTTCATCAAGAACGCCGTCATCTCCAACGTGGACAAACAGGAAGGAGGCTGGTGAGAGGATGGATTATTTATATTTATATTTATATATATATTTATTTATTATTATTATTTTTTATTATTCTTCTGCCTCTCACATTTTGTTTAAATATCAATTCTGTGCCTGTTACTTTTATTTAATTTTACTAATAAATGTAAAAACCATTAAAAAAAAAAACTTGAGCGCACATGAATTGTATGTGCGTTAAACTGCTCGTTGACATACATTCAGCATCAGTTTCAGCCTCCATGTTTGTTCGTCTCTCAGGTGGAAGGGAGACTCTGGAGGGAAGAAGCAGCTTTGGTTTCCTGCCAACTACGTGGAGGAGATCAGTCCTTCAGCCGCAGAACCCGACAGAACCGTGAGAACAAGCCCAAATACACACAGGGAGGAGTGTGTGTGTGGGAGGAGTGTGTGTGTGGGAGGAGTGTGTGTGTGGGAGGAGTGTGTGTGTGGGAGGAGTGTGTGTGTGGGAGGAGTGTGTGTGTGTGGGAGGAGTGTGTGTGTGGGAGGAGTGTGTGTGTGGGAGGAGTGTGTGTGTGGGAGGAGTGTGTGTGTGGGAGGAGTGTGTGTGTGGGAGGAGTGTGTGTGTGGGAGGAGTGTGTGTGTGTGGGAGGAGTGTGTGTGTGGGAGGAGTGTGTGTGTGTGGGAGGAGTGTGTGTGTGGGAGGAGTGTGTGTGTGGGAGGAGTGTGTGTGGGAGGAGTGTGTGTGTGTGTGGGAGGAGTGTGTGTGTGTGTGGGAGGAGTGTGTGTGTGGGAGGAGTGTGTGTGTGTGGGAGGAGTGTGTGTGTGTGTGGGAGGAGTGTGTGTGTGTGTGGGAGGAGTGTGTGTGTGTGTGAGGAGTGTGTGTGTGTGAGGAGTGTGTGTGTGTGAGGAGTGTGTGTGTGAGAGGAGTGTGTGTGTGTGTGAGGAGTGTGTGTGTGTGTGAGGAGTGTGTGTGTGTGTGAGGAGTGTGTGTGTGTGAGAGGAGTGTGTGTGGAGTGTGTGTGTGTGTGAGGAGTGTGTGTGTGTGTGAGGAGTGTGTGTGTGTGTGTTGTGAGGAGTGTGTGTGTGTGTTGTGAGGAGTGTGTGTGTGTGTGTGTGTGTGAGGAGTGTGTGTGTGTGTGTTGTGAGGAGTGTGTGTGTGTGTGTGTTGTGAGGAGTGTGTGAGGTGTGTGTGTGTGAGGAGTGTGTGTGTGTGGAGTGTGTGTGTGTGTGTGTGAGGAGTGTGTGTGTGTGTGAGGAGTGTGTGTGTGTGTGAGGAGTGTGTGTGTGTGTGTGTGAGGAGTGTGTGTGTGTGTGTGTGTGAGTAGTGTGTGTGTGTGTTTGTGAGTAGTGTGTGTGTGTGTTTGTGAGTAGTGTGTGTGTGTTGTGAGTAGTGTGTGTGTGTGTGTGTGGTGAGGAGTGTGTGTGTTGTGAGGAGTGTGTGTGTGTGTGTGTTTGTGAGGTGTGTATGTGTGTTGTGAGTAGTGTGTGTGTTTGTGAGGTGTGTATGTGTGTTGTGAGTAGTGTGTGTGTTTGTGAGGTGTGTATGTGTGTTGTGAGTAGTGTGTGTGTGTGTGTTGTGAGGTGTGTATGTGTGTTGTGAGTAGTGTGTGTGTTTGTGAGGTGTGTATGTGTGTTGTGAGTAGTGTGTGTGTTTGTGAGGTGTGTATGTGTGTTGTGAGTAGTGTGTGTGTGTGTGTTGTGAGGTGTGTATGTGTGTTGTGAGTAGTGTGTGTGTGTGTGTGTTGTGAGGTGTGTATGTGTGTTGTGAGTAGTGTGTGTGCGTGTGAGGTGTGTTGTGAGTAGTGTGTGTGTGTGTGTGTTTGTGAGTAGTGTGTGTGTGTGTGTGTTGTGAGGTGTGTATGTGTGTTGTGAGTAGTGTGTGTGCGTGTGAGGTGTGTTGTGAGTAGTGTGTGTGTATGTGTGTTGTGAGTAGTGTGTGTGTGTGTGTGTTGTGAGGTGTGTATGTGTGTTGTGAGTAGTGTGTGTGTGTGTGTGTTGTGAGGTGTGTATGTGTGTTGTGAGTAGTGTGTGTGCGTCGCTCCGCTCTCACTCATCCTCTTCATCACATGGAGGATTCCGGCTTTAATCCTCGTGTCCTCTTCCTCCTCGTCTTCGTCAGCAGGAGATGACGGAGAACAGCCCTCTGGGAGATCTGCTGAGAGGAAGCGTAGACGTGTCTTCCTGTCAGATCGGTGAGAGCTCCGCCCCCAAACCCCTCCACTTCCTGTCCCCTCTTTCCTTACACCTCTTTCTTCTTCATCATCATCAGCTCCTCCATTATTCATTCTCCCTGTTTGTTTTGTTACGACTCTTCTTCTCTCAGTATTTTATTGGCCTCCAGTTCAGTCAATACACTCATTAGTGTTGGCCCATCTCTGCGTGGCTCTCTGGCTCCACCTGGTGGTCACATGGAGGAACGCTCCATCTGTCACATGACCGTCGGCAGAATAAATAATACCAGGATGTTCTCCTATGTCTGCTCTGCGTTCTGCAGCTTTTTGTTCTGGCCATTCTGACCCACAATGCTTTGCGCGGCAAAGGGGGTCAAAGTTCACGGTGCAATGACGGCGTAAGAGTTGAATGCACACTGCAGGCAACGGGCCACGTTTGTACTAAAAACTAAGAAAATAAAGAAAAAGTATGCGGTTTGGAAAGTAGAATGATTAAAACTTTAACGTCCAATCAGATTACAGCTGACGACTATGTTATGCATCATTGAAACAAGCAAATTCAAAATGATTTCATTATTATTCTCAGGGTTCTTACGGTCATGGAAAACCTGGAAAAGTCATGGAATTTTAAAATGGTTATTTCCAGGCCTGAAAAAGTCCTTTAAAAAAAAAAAGAAGAATCCCAAAAGTTTAGTAAAAGTCATGTAAATGTGTTATATTCATGTGTTCATGTCGTTCATTTACGCTGAGTTTGAAATCATGAATATGCTTCTAAAAGAAAGACTCAGAATATAAGCAGGCATACATACAGGCATCTATATTAATGTTTATTATTTTAATCAAACTATTGTCTCATTCATTTGTGTCATTTAAGGTTTACTGTATGCTTTGTATTCTCATTGTTAGTTTAAATACTACATTTACTCACTTTTTACTGTTTACACCCAGATTTCACTAAATGTTTGTAATGGAAATTTGGTTAAAAGTCATAGAATTTGGATAAAATTCATGGAAATTTGGTTAAAAGTGATGGAAATTTGGTTAAAAGTGATGGAAATTTGGTTAAAAGTCATAGAATTTGGTTAAAATTCATGGAAATTTGGATCAAAGTCATGGAAATTTGGATCAAAGTCATGGAAATTTGGTTAAAATTCATGGAAATTTGGTTCAAATTCATGGAAATTTGGTTAAAAGTCATAGAAATTTGGTTAAAAGTCATAGAAATTTGGTTAAAAGTGATGGAAATCCATTGGTCAAGATGTGTATGAACCCTGCATTAATTAAAATACTGTAGGAAACTGTTTATCCTCCATTCCCATCATTTCTTCCTCCTAACTCGTCCTCCATCCCGCTCAGTGGTGCGTCCCGATGGGAAGGGCAGCCGGCCTCACGTCTTCTCTCTGGTGCCCAA
This sequence comes from Taurulus bubalis, assembly GCF_910589615.1. Lineage (NCBI taxonomy): Eukaryota > Metazoa > Chordata > Actinopteri > Perciformes > Cottidae > Taurulus > Taurulus bubalis. The sequence goes on from NC_136599.1 coordinate 2,538,801, forward strand.
CGCCTCCATGAGGACCGGCCCGGTGCTGGACGTCGCCGCCAGCAGCCAGGAGGAGCTGAAGGAGTGGGTGTTCAAGATCAGAGAGGTCACCATGACCTCGGAGGCCAAGGTGAACACACACTGAGACGTTTAAGACCCACGACCTGTCAGGCTAATGCTTTGGTTTGTGTGTTTTTGTTGCGTTGCGTCATGTGTGCTCCTTAACACGTGTACATTGTGTCCCTGCTCCCAGCTGGAGGAAGGGAAGATGATGGAGAGGAGGAAGAAGATCGCTCTGGAGTTGTCCGACCTGGTCATCTACTGTCGGCCGGTGCCGTTTGATGAAGACAGTAAGGCTCACAGGACACGCCTCCTGGTTTAAACACGGAGGCTTGAGACGCTTCACGGCGATGACATCACACACGACTCAACTAGCGGAGCAACGGGTCGTGAACCTCGCGGATCGGATAGAAGGAGCAAATATAACTTTTATGCCGCTTATACTAAATGATCAATATTGTGGTTTGATTGTAGCAGCTGGTCGACCAGGATCCAGACTATACTTTTCCTTTGCTATAGTTATTTTTCTTTATAAAATCTCACAATTAGAATAATAAGGAAATAAAAGATACTATTTTTATTGATTGAAACACATCATGTCGTGAGTAGTTTGAATGATTAATTATTAGTTAGTGTCAACAGCTCATAAATAAATAGATATTATAGATGAATTATCTATTTATCTCCTTTAAACATCTGGATTTTGTCAAGTTTATCACCAACACTACATTTTACTAGATTACATCATGAGGACGTTATCATTTACCTTCACCCAGATCTCATTTTCACTGAGCAGAGCCTGAACACATCACAATGGAGGTGAACCTCCACTGGTCCTCCGTTAGCGGTGCTGCTAATGTTACTAGCTCTCCTGTAGGTTCTCTGTTAGCGGTGCTGCTAATGTTACTAGCTCTCCTGTTGGTTCTCTGTTAGCAGTGCTGCTAATGTTACTAGCTCTCCTGTTGGTTCTCTGTTAGCGGTGCTGCTAACGTTACTAGCTGTCCTCCTGTTGGTTCTCCGTTAGTGGTGCTGCTAACGTTACTAGCTCTCCTGTTGGTTCTCCATTAGTGGTGCTGCTAACGTTACTAGCTCTCCTGTTGGTTCTCTGTTAGCAGTGCTGCTAATGTTACTAGCTCTCCTGTTGGTTCTCTGTTAGCGGTGCTGCTAACGTTACTAGCTGTCCTCCTGTTGGTTCTCCGTTAGTGGTGCTGCTAACGTTACTAGCTCTCCTGTTGGTTCTCCGTTAGTGGTGCTGCTAACGTTACTAGCTCTCCTGTTGGTTCTCCATTAGCGGTGCTGCTAACGTTACTAGCTCTCCTGTTGGTTCTCTGTTAGCGGTGCTGCTAATGTTACTAGCTCTCCTGTTGGTTCTCTGTTAGCAGTGCTGCTAATGTTACTAGCTCTCCTGTTGGTTCTCTGTTAGCGGTGCTGCTAACGTTACTAGCTGTCCTCCTGTTGGTTCTCCGTTAGTGGTGCTGCTAACGTTACTAGCTCTCCTGTTGGTTCTCCATTAGCGGTGCTGCTAACGTTACTAGCTCTCCTGTTGGTTCTCCATTAGCGGTGCTGCTAACATTACTAGCTCTCCTCCTGTTGGTTCTCCATTAGCGGTGCTGCTAACATTACTAGCTCTCCTCCTGTTGGTTCTCCATTAGCGGTGCTGCTAACATTACTAGCTCTCCTGTTGGTTCTCCATTAGCGGTGCTGCTAACGTTACTAGCTCTCCTGTTGGTTCTCCATTAGCGGTGCTGCTAACATTACTAGCTCTCCTCCTATTGGTTCTGTTAGCAGTGCTGCTAACGTTACTAGCTCTCCTGTTGGTTCTCCACTAGCGGTGCTGCTAACGTTACTAGCTCTCTTCCTGTTGGTTCTGTTAGCGGTGCTGCTAACGTTACTAGCTCTCCTCCTGTTGGTCTAAACACTGATTGGATGTTCACAAAGTCACATGATCAGAGACTAGAGAAACATCCATGATGTCATGATCACATGTTCTACTGATACTAGAGGATAAACCTTTATTAACTCTGTGATGGTGAACGATGGCCCGTGTCATTGATCCGCGGGGCGTCCGTCTTCTCCCCTGCAGAGATCGGCTCAGAGCGAGCCTGTTTCCGGGACATGTCGTCCTTCCCCGAGACCAAGGCGGAGAAGTACGTCAACAAGATCAAGGGGAAGAAGTTCCTGCAGTACAACCGGCTGCAGCTGTCCAGGATCTACCCGCGAGGCCAGAGGCTCGACTCCTCCAACTACGACCCTCTGCCCATGTGGCTGTGTGGCTCCCAGCTGGTGGCGCTCAACTTCCAGACAGCAGGTGAAACCCGTTCTCCTCCTGGGAGCGGATAAAGAAACGTATACGTGTGTTCTTCCTCTTGCTAACTCCTTCCTCCCACCTGCAGACAAGCCCATGCAGATGAACCAGGCTCTGTTCATGCTGAACGGACGCAGCGGCTACGTCCTGCAGCCGCCCATCATGAGGGACGACAGCTTCGACCCGTTCGACAGGCACACGCTGAGAGGCCTGGAGCAAGTCACCCTGGAGATAGAGGTACGCTGGAGAGGGTTTTATACTGCGGGAGGCTCCTCTGGTTGTATAGAAGTCTATGCTCCATGTGTTAAAGCTGCATTCTCTCTCCTGACCACCAGGAGGCGACTCCTCTGTTTGTATAGAAGTCTATGCTCCATGTGTTAAAGCTGCATTCTCTCTCCTGACCACCAGGGGGCGACTCCTCTGGTTGTATAGAAGTCTATGCTTCATGTGTTAAAGCTGCATTCTCTCTCCTGACCACCAGGGGGCGACTCCTCTGGTTGTATAGAAGTCTATGCTTCATGTGTTAAAGCTGCATTCTCTCTAATGTCCATCAGGGGGCGACTCCTCTGGTTGTATAGAAGTAAATGCTTCATGTGTTAAAGCTGCATTCTCTGTAGTGACCACCAGGAGGCGACTCCTCTGGTTGTATAGAAGTATATGCTTCATGTGTTAAAGCTGCATTCTCTCTCCTGACCACAAGGGGTCGACTCCTCTGGTTGTATAGAAGTCTATGCTTCATGTATTAAATCTGCATTATCTCTCCTGACCACCAGGGGGCGACTCCTCTGGTTGTATAGAAGTCTATATAAATGACTCTACTTCTCTTGATGTATTCCCTCAGTAAACATTGTAAACATGAGTTTATGTCTCAATCTCTAGTTTCAAGTCTTCTTCAATACAGCATGATGTTCATTTAGTAAATTATGGTCATTTAGAGTCAAACAGACCATAAAGCAGGGGACGCTTTAGGGGCGGGGCTACAAGGTGATTGACAGGTCGAACACCACAGACGTATACAGCGTCTCTACGTCGCTCCTCCTCAGTCCATATATGGTCACTTCCTGTTCGTTGGTTGCAACAACAAAAACATGGCGACGACAGTAATCCAAGATGGCGACGGTGGAATTGCCGAACGTCACGATGACGACGTCCACTTCTTACAGACGGTCTGTGGTTTAAACAGAAGTTAACCCGCTATGAAGGACGCTAAGGCAACGGTACACGTGAAAATGTCCGCTGCGCTGAACTTCCTGTTTAAATGGAATCAAGAAAATGAGAATAAAAGGAGTTTCCCTCAGACTTTGATGAAGAGATGTTGTGTTTTGTCTGTGTGGATATGAGACGGTATAAAGTGATAACTTATTATTATTATTATTATTATTATTTATGAAGTACTTCCCTCTGCCCTGCAGGTTTTGGGCGCCCGCCACCTGCCCAAACACGGACGCGGCATCGTGTGCCCGCTGATCGAGATCGAGGTGTGCGGGGCGGATTACGACAGCGCCAAGCAGAAGACCGACTCGGAAGGTGAGCGGCGCTCTGGTTCTAACCGGCCGAGACCGGAGGAGCAGCCTTCACTTTACTGAGAGAGAGAGAGTCACTTCCTGTCTGGAGCCGGAGAAACAGGAAGTTGTGCTGAACCACGAAGCGAATGTGTGGGAATACAAAGAGAAAACATGGGAAACGCTGCAATCGTTTCTTATCATGTAGATTTACTTTGCCGCGTCCAGAACTCGTCTTTAATAATAAGTTATTTTGTTACAGATTTTTTATTTTTTTTGAAAATGCTGAGTGCACCATTAGATAGATAAATAGATAGATAGATGGATAGATACTTTATTAATCCCGTAAGGGATTTTTTTTCGCTACAGCAGCATTTATACATACAAGTAAGCAATAAAATATAGACAATGAAAAATTCTATTATATTTAAAAAAAAATGTAATAGAATAATAAGCAAAGAAAAATGCACAATAAATATATATATATATATATTTTTATATTTATTTGTAAGAAAATACAATAGTAAGAAAATAAAAATGCATAATATATTTAAAAAATAATAAAATAAAAATGCATAATATATACCCAAAAAAGAATAATAGGAAAATAAAAATGCTCAATATATTAAAAAATGGAATAAGAAAATAAAAACGCATAATATATACAAAAAATATAATAATAAGAAAATAAAAATGCACAATATATACAAAAATATGCATGAGTGCATGAGTGATGCTTCCTGTCCTCTTCTCTCGTTCTCTCCGTCCAGCCGACAACGGGCTGAACCCCACGTGGCCCCGGAAGCCGTTCCAGTTCGCCGTCTGCAACCCGGCCTTCGCCTACCTGCGCTTCGTGGTCTACGAGATCGACATGTTCAACGACCAGAACTTCCTGGCCCAGGCCACGTTCCCCATCCACAGCCTCAAGACGGGTAACAACAGACAGCAGCAATGTAGCAGCAATGTAGCAGCAATGTAGCAACAATGTAGCAACAATGTAGCAGCAATGTAGCAACAATGTAGCAACAATGTAGCAACAGAGTAACAGCAATGTCCCGTGTGCTGCAGGCTACCGCTCCGTCCCTCTGAAGAACAGCTTCAACGAGGACCTGGAGTTGGCCTCCCTGCTGGTCCACTTGGACGCCGTCAGCGGCCGGGTGAGCACCACACACACACACACACACACACACACACACACACACACACACACACACACACACACACACACACACACACACACACACACACACACACACGAGCTGATGACTCGTAGTCCTGACTCTCACTGAGATTTAATGTTAAATTAGAGGTTTTAAAGGTTTATTTAGCTTCTTTGTTTAGAGCCATGCTAGCTGTTTCCCTCTGTTTCCAGTCTTTATGCTAAGCTAAGCTAACCAGCGTTATATTTTACTGCACTGACGTGATAGTTGTATCAATCTTCTTTGCATGAAAGCCTATTTTCAAATAGAACAGAACAAATAGAGATCAGCAGGAAACTTCACCAGTTGACTAATAGTTTTTGTATTCTCTGAAAATTTTCTTTTAAATATGCAAATGAGGCATTATCTTATTAAATATGTGCACGTTTTCCTACATTTCCGGAACATAAATGTGAACGTTAGATAAAGTAATTGTTTCATGTTGACATATTAGAGTCAAAGGTTTTTAAAGAGGGGATTTATGATCAATATTTGACAGAAAATACTGTAAAAAAATGTATTTTCTCATGTTTATATTCCTAAATATTGTATAAATGAGGTTATGAATGCGTTGTGAACAAACCCCTCTGCATAAACCTCAGAATATGTATGAATGAAAGAGTAAAGTCGTATAAAAGTCTTAAATCTCCCCTCAGGTTGAGAACGGAGAGGTTCTGAGCCCGTTCCTCCCGGTCGGGTCCACGCTGCCGGTCTCGGCGCCGGCAGCGGCGGCGACGTCCCCGGCGGCCCAAGCGGGTCGCGAGCGCTCGGGCGACTCGTCCTCGGCGTCCTCGGCGTCCTCCGCCGTGTCCCCCGTGGCCCCGGAGCCGGCCGCGGCCTTCGAGGGCCAGGACGGCTCCTTCGAGTCGCGCTACCAGAACCCTCTGGAGGACTTCCGGGTGTCCCAGGAGGCCCTGCTGGACCACATGGACCCGCAGAACCGGCAGACCAGGTAACGGCCGGCAGGCGGCGAGCGTGTGTTCACTTCCTCTGCGGCCCCAGACTCCAGACTCTGTGTTTCCCCTCAGGATGCTGCGGAGGACCAGAGTGGGCGGAGAGAACCATTTCTAAGTCCGAGCCAATCGGGACGCTTTACCGTATCAAGCCCCGCCCCCACCCGCCGTACTGATGATGTCACTGACTGCTGTGAACACTGTTTCCATGGAAACGCCCACCACCGCTTTTGGCCTACATTTCAGGCAGCTCTCCCTCCAATCTCCAGTCTCTCTCTCTCTCTCTCTCTCTCTCTGTGTCTTTATGTCTCTCTCTCTCTCCCTTCCCCTCCAATCTCTCTCTCTTCCTTCCTCTCCAGTCTCTCTCTCTCTATGTCTCTCTCTCTCTCTCCCTTCCTTCCTCTCCAGTCGCTCTCTCTCCCCCCCTCATCCCTCTGCTTCCTCACTGCTCGCCCGACCAGGAGAGGGAGAGGGAGAGGTAGAGAGAGGTAGAGAGAGAGAGAGGGAGAGAGAGAGGGAGAGAGAGAGGGGGAGAGAGAGAGAGGGGGAGGGGGAAGAGAGAGAGAATTCCCCAAACAAAAAGAAAACCCACACAAGGCTGGAAAAAAAGGTCTCATCTCCGGACCGGTTGTGTTCTGAGAGAGAGAGAGAGAGAGAGAGAGAGAGAGAGAGAGAGAGAGAGAGAGAGAGAGAGAGAGAGAGAGGTCAGTTTGAAACTGCCCAGGTTATTAGCTCTCTCTCTCTGAGGCGTTCATGAAACATGTATTTATTCCTGCTGCCGGCCGGAGAGCAGCAGCCGACCTGCTCTCAAAGAGCCCCGTCTCCATTTTTAATTATATCATTATTTAAACATTCATTATGTGACTTTTGTCATTGTTTTTTCTCTTCTTGATGTATATGTGTAAAAACCTGAGGGCTCTACGGCTATTTTAATGTTCCTCTCAAACCTGGAGGAACAGGAACTGCTTCTTCTTCTGCCGTCACATGTTAATATCCACACACACACACACACACACACTCACACACTCATGCTTTTTCTTTTCTTACATTCCAGATAACTGCACATCATTCCATTCTCCGCCTTTTTTATTTTTTAAAGCCAGTGTGACTCATTCAAACTGATGAAACTCGTGTTTCTTCTTCTCTTTCTCTTTCTGGGTGGTGAGGAGCAACGCGGTCGTGTTCTCGCGTTTTAAAAACATTTACTGTACTCGTGGACGGGATTGAGATTACAAACTACGCCATGTACCTTTTGCCGCTTTGTGTGTTTGTGTCGTCGCCTCGAGGCGCCGTGTTTTCATTTGAGTTCGTTTCTAGTTCCAACAGAAGTCGTCTTTTATTCCTGCTTATCTGTCGCCATTTTGGTTTCAGTCGATGGTGCTTTCTGCTGCCACCACGTGTGTGTGTGTGTGTGTGTGTGTGTGTGTGTGTGTGTGTGTGTGTGTGTGTGTGTGTGTGTGTGTGTGTGTGTGTGTGTGTGTGTGTGTGTGGACTACATCTGATGTAAACTCAGTATTCTCTCTCGGTGTTGGACACTGAGCTAAAGCCATAAGGAGGGATTGAAGGTAAAAGGAGTCAGGAGCAGTGACATGAGGTCTAAATAGTTGTAAGCTGTGTGTGTGTGTGTGTGTGTGTGTGTGTGTGTGTGTGTGTGTGTGTGTGTGTGTGTGTGTTGAAGCCAACACCCCCCACTGGTGAACGACCAGCATCCTTCTGGGTGGAGCAGAGCCCAGTCGTGTCTTTTTTTTTTGTTGCTTATTTTATTTCCATTATGATAATTTGTTTTGTTTCGTCTCATTTACAATCGCCTTTCTGTAATGTGCCTAAACTATGGAGAGGAAAAGTATTCATTTTTAATTTTGCCTTTTTCATATGAAACATATTCAAGCCTGAAAAGTAAATAAAATACTTAATACTTTATGCCGCTTCTGTCTGGTTTTTGTTGTTTCACTCTTCTGTCGGTAAGGAAACTAAACCACTTTGTTTATCGTCTCAGTCGCATCTTATTAGTATGGAAGCCCATTACTAAAAGAAAATAATAAAATATATATATCTTAGTGAGTTAGTTTTTTTGATATATGTATTCATATTTCTATATTAAAATATATCTTATATTTTAATATTAAAATATAATTTTTTTAATATATTTTAATATTAAAATATAATTTTTTAAATATATTTTAATATTAAAATATAATTTTCTTATATATTTTAATATTAAAATATAATTTTCTTATATATTTTAATATTAAAATATAATTTTCTTATATATTTTAATATTAAAATATAATTTTCTTATATATTTTAATATTAAAATATAATTTTCTTATATATTTTAATATTAAAATATAATTTTCTTATATAATTTAATATTAAAATATAATTTTCTTATATAATTTAATATTAAAATATAATTTTCTTATATAATTTAATATTAAAATATAATTTTCTTATATAATTTAATATTAAAATATAATTTTCTTATATAATTTAATATTAATAAAAAAAAAAAATATATATATATATATATATATATATATATATATATATATATATATATATATATATATATATATATATATATATATATATATATATATATAGTAACTCATGAGTCAAAATAAGAAAAAAATTAAATAAATCCAGAGCCACTAAAGCGCATGTGCACTTTTTTATTTTACGGCGTAAATGGGCTTCCATACTTTTGTGGATTTTCCATTTTGGACGAAACGATTAAAAGAAAGACATCACCGTGAGCTTTTTTTTTTTATTACATTCTGTTTTTATTCTGCAAATACCATCTGTAAAAATTATACATCGAAGCCTAAGAACGGAACTCTGGAGAAAGTTCAGTTCTTCTACAGTCAAAAATGTTTCTCGTAGGAAAAGTTCCTTTAAAAACGAACGGACACGTCGTAAAGAAGCACTTTGATGCTACGACACCAAGACGGCTCCACGGAGCCCACCACACGCGTTGCAGTCTTTAAACAACACCGTGTTTCAGTCCTTAAACACAGCGGGGTGCTTCCCTCTTTGGACAGACGTGTGCCCCACCTTACCCCCACCTTACCCCCGATTGAAGGTCCTATTTAACCAGAATATGTACATAAGAAGTGAGTAGAAAGATGAACGTCAGTGGTGCGTTTTCAGCCTAAAGCACGTTGAGATTAAGCTGCAAGCATGAAGTCAAAGTGTTTGAGTGCACGTTGTGAGGGGGGGTGAGGGGGGGCGAGGGGGGGTCTTGGGGTGAGAGGGGGGCTCTGGGGGTCAGGCGGCACGAGGCGGGTCGGTGGATCTACTTTAAGGCCGTTTCAGGCGAGCACCCTGGAGGAAAGTGCTGTGCAGTTTTTCCGTACCCCAAAACAACTAAAAACGTGTCGTCGATCCTCAGAGCAGTTTCCCTCCCCCTCTTCTTCATCATCATCATCATCCTCCTCCTCCTCCTCCTCCTCCTCTTCCTCCCTCCCGTCACAGCGGGCAGAGAAATGGTGTCACCCCTCCCTCCCTCCACTGGAACTTCCTTCTGAGGAGGAAAATGGCGGACGGGGGGACGCTGGAGAAGTCTGTGCAGCGAAGGGGTTCACCCAACGGGGGAGGGGGTTTAGAGAGGGGGGGGGGATTTAGGGTCCTTCTCACGTAGTGGGGGAGGTCACGCCTCCCTCTGGGGGGAGAGAGACAGAGAGAGAGAGAGAGAGGGGTGAGGCTGGTTTCAGGGTCCGTTTCCGTCCAGTGATCCGGTCGCGTATCCTTCCTCAGACAGAAAGAAGGCCCCTTCAGTCGGTTCCTGTAGAGATTTTGAAAAAAGAAAAACGTTAAGTGACGGCGTCGCCCCGGCAACAGACGCATTCCTCATAATTACGGTCATCGTGTGTTTTCATGTTTTTTTATGTTTCATAGAGTCAAAAAACCTTAATTCATCGTGAACGACTCGGCCTGAAGCGGTGACTCAGATTTAATTATTTTAAAATCACAGTATTTACGGATGCAAAGAACGATTCTGATGATCTCTTCATCGTTTTGTTATTTATTTTTTCTATATATAAAAAACAAGTCAGTGAACGCCCCTCTGGTGGACCTTCAAAACAGTCTGAAGGAGACGACTGAGCGTCCTCACTAGGACTCTAGTCTTCTTTCAGCTGAGTGGAGGAGACAGGAAGTCATGTGACCTGGTGGAGCTCCTCTATAACAGGAAGTCATGTGACCTGGTGGAGCTCCTCTATAACATGAAGTCATGTGACCTGGTGGAGCTCCTCTATAACAGGAAGTCATGTGACCTGGTGGAGCTCCTCTATAACATGAAGTCATGTGACCTGGTGGAGTTCCTCTATAACATGAAGTCATGTGACCTGGTGGAGCTCCTCTATAACATGAAGTCATGTTATAAATATTTAATGATACAATGTGTCTTAAGCTGCTGCGTCCATCTTGTTTTTTATTTAATTAAACTGAAGACCACAAGTACCTTCAGTGGGATTCACAGTCTTGTCAGCGTTGACCTCCACCTTGTCGTCCTCCTTCTTCATCTCATCCTCCTTCTCCTTCTCCTCCTCCCTCGCCTTCACCTCCTTCTCCTCCTTGGGCTCCGTCATCTCCTCCTTCTTCTTCTCCCCCTCCTCCTTAATCTCCTTCTCCTCCTTCTTCTCCCCCTCCTTCTCTGCTCCTGCGCTCCGTGGCTCGGTTCCTGCGCTCGGTGCGGCGGGTCTGGGTTCTTTCTCGTGAGCAGCAGCACTCGTGGTTGTTGGTTCTAGCCCCGTTGGAGACGCCTTGGTGGAGAACCAATGTCGTACCAGGTCCGCCGTCAGGCCGCAGCTCTGGGACAGATCCTGCAGCTGCACACACACATGAATCAGTGAAAGTCAGGGAGTCATTTGCATTCATGTTACTCATGAATAACTGAACTGCTTTGAAGCTAAAAGCTTCTCAAAGCTACGGGTGAGTGAATCATATCTTTTGTCATCAGGTGTTTCCGTGTTCAGGTGTTTCAGTGTTATAGTGTTCAGGTGTTTCAGTGTTATAGTGTTCAGGTGTTTCAGTGTTATAGTGTTCAGGTGTTTCAGTGTTCAGGTGTTTCAGTGTTCAGGTGTTTCAGTGTTATAGTGTTCAGGTGTTTCAGTGTTCAGGTGTTTCAGTGTTCAGGTGTTTCAGTGTTATAGTGTTCAGGTGTTTCAGTGTTCAGGTGTTTCAGTGTTTCAGTGTTCAGGTGTTTCAGTGTTTCAGTGTTCAGGTGTTTCAGTGTACAGGTGTTTCAGTGTTCAGGTGTTTCATTGTTCAGGTGTTTCAGTGTTATAGTGTACAGGTGTTTCAGTGTTCAGGTGTTTCAGTGTTATAGTGTACAGGTGTTTCAGTGTTCAGGTGTTTCAGTGTTATAGTGTACAGGTGTTTCAGTGTTCAGGTGTTTCAGTGTTATAGTGTACAGGTGTTTCAGTGTTCAGGTGTTTCAGTGTTATAGTGTACAGGTGTTTCAGTGTTCAGGTGTTTCAGTGTTATAGTGTTCAGGTGTTTCAGTGTTATAGTGTACAGGTGTTTCAGTGTTCAGGTGTTTCAGTGTTATAGTGTACAGGTGTTTCAGTGTTTCAGTGTTCAGGTGTTTCAGTGTTATAGTGTGCAAGTGTTTCAGTGTTCAGGTGTTTCAGTGTTCAGGTGTTTCAGTGTCCAGGTGTTTCAGTGTCCAGGTGTTTCAGTGTTCAGGTGTTTCAGTGTCCAGGTGTTTCAGTGTCCAGGTGTTTCAGTGTCCAGGTGTTTCAGTGTCCAGGTGTTTCAGATGTTTCAGTGTTACTGTGTTTCAGTGTTACTGTGTTTCAGTGTTACTGTGTTTCAGTGTTACTGTGTTTCAGTGTCCAGGTGTTTCAGATGTTTCAGCGTTACTGTGTTTCAGTGTCCAGGTGTTTCAGATGTTTCAGTGTTACTGTGTTTCAGTGTCCAGGTGTTTCAGTGTCCAGGTGTTTCAGATGTTTCAGTGTTACTGTGCTTCAGTGTCCAGGTGTTTCAGATGTTTCAGTGTTACTGTGCTTCAGTGTCCAGGTGTTTCAGATGTTTCAGTGTTACTGTGTTTCAGTGTCCAGGTGTTTCAGGACCTACCTGCGCCTCCTCCGGGCTGCCGTGGGCGTCGTAGTGGTTCTGCAGCAGCTCCCCCGTGTTCCCCCGGCGCAGCTCCTCCTCCAGGGCCGAGGTCTGGTAGGCCTCCAGCCACTTCAGCTGCCCGTTCTTCTGCACGTAGCGGCAGTCCCCGAACCAGCGCACCACCTCGGGCCGGGCCAGGCCGGTGCCGGACAGCATGTGGTCGTACTGCGCGGCGCTGGGCCACTGCGTGCGGGCGTAGACCTGCTTCAGCGTCTGAAGCTGCTCCGCCGTCTTCTTCCCCCGGACGGCCGCGGGTTTCGGGGACTGGGACAGTCGCGGCGCCGGCGTGGAGGCGGGTTTGGGGGTTTCGGACGCCGCCGTGATGGCGCCGGCGCCGCCGGGCTGCAGCGGGCCGTCCGAGGCCTCGCCCTCCGCCTTCCCGTTGGCCTCCGTCACCTCAAGATACAAGATATTTTTATTGTCATATGCACAGATAAGAGTTACTCTGTACAATGAAAAGCCCGTTTTGCTAGGTCCTAACACACAGAATCACAATATACTTAAAGGCAGTGGCGGACCGTGGATTTTCTACCTGTGCCTTCAGTGGATCAGCTGTGAATACAATTCACATGTAGAATATTTGTGAAAAACTATTAAATTAGAAAAAAAGATATCACTTTTAATTATTAAAAATATTACATTTTGAAAATTAAAAGTTTTTATTATAAAAAAATATATCACTTTTAATCATTATTAAAAAAAATGTTTAATTTAAAAATATTATAAAAAAGATAGCACATTATAAAACAAATGTAAATTTTACATTTTTTTTATTTAAAAAATGTATTATAAAAAAATATCACTTAATTATTAAAAAAATGTTTGAATTAAACATTTTTAGAGTATTTGAAAAACAATAAAATCATAAAAAAAGATCACTTAAAAAAATGTGAATTTTAAAATATTTTTGAAAATTAAAAAAAATCTAATTATAAAAAATATATCACTTAATTATTTAAAAAAAAATGTAAATTTTGAAAAAAAAAATTTAATTTAAAAATGTTATAAAAAAAGATAATAATAATAATGCATTTAATTTATATAGCGCTTTTCTTGGTACTCAAAGTCACTTTACACAACATTACAGTGTCCTAAAAAGTATGTAATAAAACAAGTATAATAATGAAACAGATACAAAATAAATAAAAACAATATCACTTTTAAATTATAAAAACAACTACATTTTAAATTGTTTTAATTTAAAAAATGTATTATAAAAAAAAAGATATCTCTTTTAATTATACAAAAAAAATGTAAACGTAAAATTTTTCAAATAAAAAAGAAAGGATTATAAAAAAAGATATCACTTTTAATTATAAAAAAAATTGTAGATTTGAAATGTTTAATAGCTAATTAACTTTGTGATTCTGTTTAGGCCAGCAGAGGAGGCTTAGCAGGCCCTGACGGCCACCACTGACACAATAAGGCCCAACATATAGTGAGAGCATTGCATGAAATAAGGCCCAACGATACCTTGAGCATCTTCAGGTTGATCTTGATGGGGTTGACCTTCGGTTCCCCCGAGGCGTCGTCCTTCTGCCGCTCCTCCCCGTCCGCCTCCGTCTCCTCCGTCCGCATCGCCCGCTGAGACTCCTCCTTCTTTTTCTCGGCGGCCATTTTCTTCCTCCGGTCGGCGAACCAGCCGTGGATCTCCCTCCTGGTCATCTTGGTCTCGGATCGCAGTCGGTCCACTTCCTCTCCCGCCGGGTCCGGGTCCTGGACGAAACTGGACTCCAGCGCCTTGAGCTGGAACGCAGAACCGGAGAACGGGACGAGGTCAAGAACCGAAAAGCTGGAGAACCGAGCCGAAGAAGAACATTCATCGAGAAATTATTTGGATTTCTGACTTTTAAACTTTTAAGTGACGATCTGCTGCTTTTGAGGACGAGGATTTAACACTTAATTGATAAAAAAAAAAGTTTAATAAAAACTACTCAAAACAAACGCCAAAATAAATCAACAATCTTTCGGATTAAATAGTGTAAAGATCTAAATAAATACAGCTGAACAAAATATATCATATATAGTTTTTTAGGGTGTGATACTTGCTGCTTTTTCTTATATATTGCATCTCATTTCCACTGTTTATACTGTTATTTTTTTTTATTATTATTCAACACATTGCATTTTTACTGCTTCTTTTTGCACGTCTGGTCAGATGCTTAAAACTGCGCTTAGTTTCCCTCGTACTTGTGCAACGACAAATAAAGTTGAATCTTGAATGAGCAGGTCACCTGATGCGGGTCCCTCTCCTTGTAGCGGATAGCGGTGAAATCCGGGGACGGGGGTCTGGGGAGCCTCCGTGACGGCGTGGAGGGAGAGGTGGGGGTCTGCGACGCCGTCGGGCTCAGCGGCGCCGAGCCGTGCTGCGGCGTTTTGGCCTCCGAGTTTCCGGTGCTCTCGGACGTCGGATCGCCGCCGGCTCCGGCTCCGGACTTCCCCGTCCCGCCGGAGCGCACGCCCTTGAGGTTGCGGAAGTGGTAGCGCCGGTCGCTGAACCACTTGCGGACCTCGCGCACCGTGAGCCCGGTGAGCGCGATGAGGCGGTCCACCTCCTCCTGGTCGGGGAACTGTCCGCTCAGGAAGCTGTCCTTCAGCGCCTTCAGCTGCTCCTGGGACTTCTTGCCCTTGTAGAAGCTCGGGTCCAGGAACGCGTTGACGGCCGCCAGGGAGCCGGGCGTCAGAGAGCCGGACGTGCCGCTCGGCGCCGCCGCCGGAGACGCGGGAGAAGACTTCGAGGCGGGCGAGGACGCCGTTTCCTCCATTTTGCCGGCCGGGGAGTCTCCGGTGTCGGGCTCGGCGTCCTCCGCGCTGCTCGTGCTCTTCCTGCGGCCGCCGTCCTTCCTCCGCTGGCCGTCGCCGGCCGTCTTGCCGGTGATAGATTTGCCGTCCGCGGCGTTCTTGCTCTCCGCGGCTCCTTTGACGTCGCCCTTCAGGACGACGATGACGCCGCCGCCGCCGCTCGCTCTCCTTACATCGGGGGCCTTGGCGTTCACGACGCCGCCGACGCTGCTGACGTCGTTGGCGCCGCCGTGTTTGCCGTTGCTGACCTTGGCGTGACACGGGTTGGCGGCGCCCAGGCTGAGGTTGATGACGCTGCCGTGGCCGCTCGTGATGATGGAGCCCTGCCTCCCGCTCCGGCTGCCGCCGCCGCCGCCGCCGCCGCTGCTGCTGCTGACGATGACGCGGCTCCCGGCGCCGCCCACCGTCCCCACCAGCACGCCGACGCCGCCTTTATCCGCAACCGGCCGGGCGTGCATCGTGGGCCGGGCCGCCGCCTGGGGCTTCGGCGTGACGGCCATGGCCACGGGGGCGGCGCTGACCTGGATCCCGTTGGCCATCATGGGCTGCGTGACGATCACGCCGGCCTGGCTGACGAGCGAGCCCTGCAGCAGGTGCGGGATGCCGGCGGCCCCCAGCGACGCCGGCAGCACCGTGATGGTGTGCTGGGCCGAGCCGTGGTGGCCGCCGGGCGAGGGCCCGGTCTGGATGATGGTGTTGAACATCTTCCGCCTGGCCTCCTCGATCTCCTCGGGCGACCAGCTGATTCCCTGCTTCAGCCTCTGGGCCGTGAACCAGATCTTGATCTGCTCCTCGGGGAACTTGGTGACCACCGTCAGGTAGCAGAGCTCCGCCTTCGTCGGGTACGGGAACTTACTGAAGGAGGTCTTCAGGAAGGAGGAGGAGTCCATGGAGGCGCTGTAGGTCGGGATGCTGCTCAGAGGAATCATCACCTGGGAGGAGGAACGCGTGGAGGTTCAATACTTTACCGCTTATTCCATTCATGACACCAGGACCAAATAAATGAATCAATTACCTTGGGGAGGTTTTTGGAGGTCGCATAGGAAGCGGAGGAGATAGTCGAGGAGGTCGTGACCGGCATCGATTGATGAAGGCTTCTGTTTTGAACCATGGAGACCACCTGTAGGAACGGATATAAAACCAGTCAGAACACAAGAATACATCGTTAAATAATAATAAAAGCTAGAAGTATTCAGCTCCATGCAGCCACTTCCTGCTTTGATGACGGCAGCATTTTTTATTCACATTTCAGTATCTTGGTCAGAGCTTTTCAGACGCGACTCAAATAGTTCAGTGATAAAAAAAACAAACATATACATACTTTCTCCATCTTTTTGGGTATTTAATGCTTCTCTAATTTTTTGTTTTCATACATTTTATATCTCCTCCTAAAGTTTCCTCTTTACACCCTTTGCTAGTGTTTGACCCCATACTTTATTCGTTTTTATTTATTTTATATTTAGCGCTTTCATCTTATACCTCTCCTTGTTAATGTTTTGCATATATATATATATATATATATATATATATATATATTTATTAGTATTATTTTATGAAGAAGGCCAATTAGTTTTTATAGGCTTTAGAAACAGGAAGTCTCAAATTTTGCAGCCAAATCAAATAGTTTACAGGATATTAAACTTTTGTTTCTTTATAATTCTTTTAATGCTCGACTTGTTTCTTTACAGGACTTCTATATATTCCATGAATATGAGATCGTCTCCTTCTTCATTCTTCTTCGCACATTTTCTTCGTACGCCCTCTGGTGTTTCGGAGAATAATAAAGATTTAAGTCAAAATCCCAAAAGCCGTCCTAGGAGCCGGCTCCTAGGACGGCTTTTGGGATTTTGACTCAATAAAGTAGTCCATGAATATGAGATGTGATATTTAGTTACAGTCCCTCCTCTTCGTAGTGGATTTTGTGTTTACACTCGTCGCCTTCGTACATTTTCTTTGTACATTTTCTTCGTACATTTTCTTCGTACATTTTCTTCGTACGCCCTCTGGTGTTTCAGAGAATAATAAAGATTTAAGTCATAATCCAAAAAGCCGTCCTCGGAGCCGGCTCCTACCTGTGTGATCGGGGTCTTGAGCATCGGCAGCGCTCCGGAGCCGTTGACGATCTGGATGGCCGAGGGCAGCGAGGCCTTGGCCGTCCCGTTGTGGACGATGGTGGGAACGTGGGTGACCGTCACCGCCGGCGTCTCTTTCCTCTCCGTCCCTCTGGACGCAGAGACGACGGGGGTTGCCGCCGCCGCCGCCGGCGGCTCCTCCGAGACCGGGTGCGACACCGCGATCCGCTTGGACTCCGATTTGCCCTTCATCATCCTCATGATGGGGGTCTTGGTGATGGAGATCTCGGCATCCGCCCCCGACAGCAGCAGCGTCTGCTCCACCACCGCCCGCCGGTCCCGCCGCCGCAGCCGCAGGGACGTGTTCAGCGTGCTGGGGTGCACCCGCGCGTTGTGCAGCGCCAGCCCCTCGAACTTGGGCGCGGAAACCCCGCAGCTCACGCAGAGGAAGCCGGGGTCCGCGCGGAAGTCCGGGTGCCCCGAGTACACGTGGTCCAGGAACAAGTTCAGGTCGCGGGTCTCGTAGTCGCAGGGCTTGCAGGTGTACGTACCGGCGCCGTCCCCGGTCTCCGGGAGTTTGGACGACTCCCCCGAGTCCGGCAGCGGCGGTAGTGGCGCCGCCGCCGCTCCGGAGATCTTGGACTGGCGGAGGAGAACCGGGGAGTCCCGGTCCGCCTCCTCTACCGGCCGCGTGACCTTACTGGGGATCATGCAGGGAGTCGTGGACTTCCTCTTGCTGGCCATGGTGGGGCCTGCGGGGCGGGGCGGGGAGGGGAGGGGGGGCGAGCGAGCGGAGCGAGAACGAGGGTCGTTTAGAGACCGGGCGGGGGAGGGGGGGGGGCGAGACATGGCCGGAGCTCCACTTGTAGTCCTTAAAGGGGAGAACCTGTAAAAGAGAGAACCAGGGGTTTTAGCGAGGGAAGAAGAAGAAGAAGAAGAAGAAGGAGCTGAAAAAAAGACGTGGAGCTTTACGGACCTTTCCGGTTTCCTCTCGGCGGCTCAGGTGAGGATGACGACGGTGACGGTGACTGAAGATCCAGCTTTCATCTGAAAAAAAACAACAACAAAATGAAACTGGAGGCTCTCTCTCTTCTGAGGTGCATTGGAACAAGCCGGTCTGCCGTCCTCACTGAAGGCTTTTTTGGGAGAGCTCCTGTCCTGCCCCCGTCTCTCCCCTCCCCCACCCTCCTCCGCCTCACTTCCCCTCGTTCAGACACGCCCCCACAGGGGGGAGAGCACGGGCTGCATTTTCCTCTCTTTCTGTGTGTTGTTGTTATTATAACACCTTTTTTAATAAAGATTACTGATCTGTGATCTGTGAGCGCGTTGCTCTACCAGCGTCAACGGATGGAGAAAGAAATACATTTTTTTTTAATTAAAAAACGGCGCCAAAAACCAAACCGACCGACCGACCTTGCATGAGAATGTGAATCTAACGACTCTCACCCCGGGTTTCTTTTGTGTCCACACAAAATGGCGACGCTTCCTGTGGAGGACCCCCTCCCCCCCCGATCACTCGGCACCGACGTGACGCCTCAGAAGAAGTTCAACAGGAAGAAAAACAAAAACCTCAAAAAAACTAAAACGCAGCACTAAAAGCATCAGGTGAACAGTTCAGTCCTCAGTGTCAACGACGGGACGGCTACCTGCGCGTGGCCGCTTCCTATCAGAATGATCATTATTTTAGGGGGCGTGGCTTCGGAGGGAGGCCTGAAGGGACTAGCTGACGACACTTAGCGACGTTGGGAGCCGCTAGCTGTGAGAGGAGTTGGGGACGTTTCTGTTGGGATCTCTCAGATCTGGATACTTTCGACGCTTCCTGCACCTTGTTCTGTTGAGCTGGAGCTGGAGGGCGGAGCGCCTTTTAATCTGGCCTCGCCCCGGCTGTAAATGCTCCCTTTCTCTGGTCGGCGTTGCCACATCAGAAGGTCACGCTCCATTAGCCTCACCGGCCCGCTGAGGGGAGGACAGCTCTTTCACACGCAGAGCGGCCGCCAGACTGTTACGTGGCGCCAACTTTTATTTCTTATGAATTGTAGGAAATCAAAACCGATGAAGTGGAGCGCTCGTCTTTCCGTTTTTGGACGCGAGGCGAGGGGTTAACGGGAAAAGGAGGTTTGCTGCTGCTGCTGCCATTCGGTTCTGCATCGGGGGGCAACGCTCTGCCAAGGCAGGCCGCTGGTCACATGACGCCACACAAAGGCTTGTGGGTGGCCGGTCTCAGCCATGCGTCACGTGGGTCTGATGGGTGGGCAAGAGAGAGAGAGAGAGAGAGAGAGAGAGAGAGAGAGAGAGAGAGAGAGAGAGAGAGAGGGGTGGGGGATGGGCCGGCCGGTTTGGGGGCGAGGGAGGAATCATTGAGGTGTTTCAGTGAGGAATGTTTTCCTCCCTGATGCCCCCCCTCCTGCTAACCCCCGCTCTCCAACACCCCCTTCTTGCTCCAAACTACAATCACACCTCCTCTTCCTCCTCCTCCTCCTCTTCCTCGCTGCACTGCAAAGCCTGGAATGTTCCAACCCGAGCTCTTCAGCCAGTGGACACAACCTGAAGTTCAGCCACACACACACACACACACACACACACACACACACACACACACACACACACACACACACACACACACACACACACACACACACACACACACACACACACACACACACACACACACACACGTTTCAGTATCTCGTGCACTGTAATTATCGACAGCTAGACAGCGCTGCCATGGCAACGAAGTTCCCATCACACACACACACACACACACACACACACACACACACACACACTGATTAAGCAAAAACACAACTGTGATAAGTGTTGAGGGCCTCAGCGGCCGGAGAGACGCACAGCGGGCTGGAGGTGGAAAAATGGACGCGCCGACTCGACGTCACGAAGCCGGACGCTTTAATTGGACGCCGCGGCACGCACATACGCACACACACACGCACCACACACACACACACACACACACACACGCACGCACGCACGCACGCACACACACGTCGGTCCGTGGCGGCGGCGTCTGGTTGTACGTGGAGGTATTTGCATGTGTGGGTTTCCTGTGAGATCGAGAGGGGAGTCGAGGTGGGGGAGCGCGGCTATGTGTGTGTGTGTGTGTGTGTGTGCGTCTTGTTTACTGAGCTGGTGAGGCTGCCATCTTCCCTGTGCTTGAGAGTCAGATCTCCTGGTGACTCAAACATTGTTTTTAAATCTTTCCTCCCGGTTCATATCTGCAGCTCATCAGGAGTCTCAGCACAGCGTGACCTCCTCCTCACCCTCTGGGCTTCAACCTCGGAGTGAACGTTGCACACACACACACACACACACACACACACACACACACAACCCTCCAGCTCAACTGCTCCTCACCTACAGCGAGGACACAGGTGCGATATGCGCCTAACAAACGCTCTCTGGAGGGCCGTTCTTTTCTTTTCATGGCTTCCACTCTTCCTCTGCACCTCCCTCCTCCTCCTCCTCCTCCTCTTCCTCCTCCTCCTCCTCCTCACCAGCAAGTTTGGCCCAGGGAGACGGGTCGGCAGCGCCACTGGTGTGTTACTGTCCCCATGGCAACCACCTCCTACCCCCTCTCTCTCTCTCTCTCTCTAAAGCACATGAGTGTGGGTACTCACTCTCACACTCACACACACACACACACACACACACACACACACACACACACACACACACACACACACACACACAGCCATCCTGTCCTAGCAGGGGCTTGTTTTGTTCCCTTCAGAGCGGTATTTGAAGAGTCCCTGCTCCTATTTCAGTGCCTCCCTCGCGTGGTGTTGATGTCTCCCCCGGCTGAGGTGTGGCCCCGCCGAGGCTCGCCATAGGCTGAGGGGCCGAGGAGCTGATGGCCTCTCTCTCTCTCCCTCTCCCTCTCTCTCTCTCTCTCTCTCTCCCCCTCACCCTCTCACCCCAGAGGCCGGCTGGACATCTGCTGGCCTCTGACTCTTGTGTTTTTGAGGCGACGCCGCCGTGGACTCACACAAACACAGGAGCTAGTTTCCTCCTCCAGAGGGTCGAGGAACCACCTCGACCCCGAAGAGCTTCTCTATCTTTACTCCATCAAGTCTGCAACCTCAAAGAAAAAAAACTTTCGCCCTCTGTGGCGTCTCCGCTCCGAAAATACTTTGCTTCACGACTCCTGTGTGCCAGAAGTCAAACTCCATGTTTACTTCCGCTCTCGCCGGTTTACTCCCACCTTAAAACAGCCTCCTGTCAATCAACGCAGGGTTACACACACACACACACACACACACACACACACACACACACACACACACACACACACACACACACACACATCTGAACTTATGCTCCACTACAAGACAAGGCCACAGTGAGGAAACCTCAGAGTTTCCATCCTCTCCTGACGAGGCCCTGCTCCGCTCCTCAGGGGTCACAGGGAGAGCAGTGCATGATGGGACGGCTGCACTGCTCTGGCCGCTGCACGCGGGAAGAAAAAAAAAAAAAAATAGAAAAGTGGGTTGCTGTGAAGGGGAGGGAGAAGAAAAAAACATGGCGGAGCACCATGCTCCTGTGCTGTCCAACCTAAAATGGCTGACATCACAAGCTGTTAACCAGCCAAGCAGAGCAGGAGCTGCTGGACGACCCGGACGGAGAGACTGGGGGAACCAAAAGGAGGGGAGGGGGGGGGCTGACTGGGGATCTGGTAATAGGTAGAAGTGTGATCACATCTCAGGGTGGGGGGGTCAACGCAGACACACCGATGAGTTCTGGAAGATTCACAAAAGAATGAAGTCGTCGTGAGGAATTTAGTCTGAAAAGCGCCCAAAAAACCCAAAGATTTCAAGAAGTGTTTGACTGACCGATGCAAAACCTCTTAAAGTGAGGGTGAGAGAGGGAGGAGAGGAAAGAGGGAGGGACTATATGAGGTCCTAGGATACGAGGGAACTGGTCAATACCGGCCAGTTAACTCACATGTCCAGCACCAGTCTGGGAACTGGTCTGGAGGCCGCAGCGTGGATTAAAGTTGTTTATCTGCTCAGAACTCACGTGGACCTCACAAACTATCTGTCTGCTGGGGAAGCTTTGCTCTAATCCACAGTCACACACACACACACACACACACACACACACACACAGAGAGAGTCACACACACACACACACACACACTCATGACAACACTGACGTGATGAATAGCCAAGACAACAGCTCGCAGACTGGAATAGAAACATGGATGTATAGTGTTTTTGTTGATGTTAAAGGGATCTATACTTGACTTTAAACCTCTTGATTTTAAAGTTACATTAAAAAAATCTATATATTAAAAATTATGGACGTAATAATGAGATCTATTTAATTGCACACTTAAAAATAGAGCAGCTCTGACAAACAGTTAGTCATGACCCGATGGGAGGTTTCCAACTTCTTCGAGATTACGCAGGAAAGAAGAGCCGTGCAGCTCTGACTTTAAAAATAATAATAATAATAATGATGACGATTTAAAAGCCTGAATATCCTCATTGCTTCGTATGAAACGTGATGCATTAGCGTCACACAGGAGCGGGTCTCGGTGAGGCTCGCTCGGTGTAACGTCGTCCCGCAGCGCGGCGGCGTCAAACGTTTCCGAAAAATGATGCGTGTTCATCTTCCGCTCAAGTTCCGCGGAGTGATCCCACCGCCCGACTTAACGGGCTCGTGTGCGTTATCGGGCTTTTTTAAAGCATTGTAACCAAATCAGAGCGGAGGAAAAGACGAGCCCCCCAGACCTTTATAAACATATACACACACATATATATAAATATATCAAATACTCGCCCCCCCCCCTCCTTCCCCGTTGGCTGTCGCCATTTTAAGCAAAGCGACATGCAGCTGAGCCAAAGCGCAGCAACACAGAAAGGTAACAAAAAGAAGGAGCGGAGGCTCTGCGCGCGGCAGCTCGCGGCAAGTTGTGGGCAACATTTGTATCAATGTGCGTTCTAAAGAACGCGTCACTCACCTCGCGAGGCCGGCGTCCGCAGCGCGGCGGCGGCTGCAAAAAGTTTGCAGGGATGTGTGGCTCCAGAGGAGGCTTGTTTCAGGGGAACACTGATGGGGACTTGTAGGTGTAGAAAAGAAGCCCCCCCTCTGTCCGGGCGGCTGCTGGACGTGACACCGGAGCGCGCGCCGGTTCCTGCCCAGACCCCGTGTTTATTTAACGGTATTGTTGTTGTTGTCTTTGAGGGTATATGCGCTTGTTTATTTCGAGTGGCTTCCCGGTGCCGAGAGCAAGGCAGTGGAGGAAAAGAAGAACACGGCGGACGTACCGAGGGGGAGAGGGCGGTCACGTGACGCCGACGTCACCGGCGGTGGAGTTGGCGTGAGAGGAGCAGCTCGAAGCGGCGGCTCCTCCGCGGCGCAGAGCGCAGAGGAGCCGGTCAGTCAGGTCACATCCCGGGCCGGGTCTGACCCCATGGGGTCGAGACTCAGGCCGGAACCGGAGCCCCTCCGGTGCCGGTTCGAACGGGAGGTTGCTGCTACCGACCCACACCTGTCCCTGTCCCAGGTGACCTCTCTTAAAGAGACAGTAACTCTAGAGGAGACGGCGAGAACAATCATAGTTATACTTCTAGTACATGCTGCCTAACAAAGGACGTACATGCAGTATTTTTATAATATGTATTTATATATAAATATACAGTGCATATATAGTACAAAATACGTGCATGCAGTATTTATTTATATATATATATATATATATATATATATATATATATATATATATATATATATAAACAGCTCATACCAGGGGTGCATGTATACAGTAATACATACTTTTTTAAATATTAATAATAATATGAAAAAATAAATACAAATAAAAAATATATATAAATACATTATATACTTATACTATATATTTATAAATTATGTGTGTGTATATATATATATATATCTTTATAAATAAATAAATTATATATAGATATATAGAAAGGGGCAGAAGTGAACCCAGGTGCCGGTTGAACAGGATGTTATTGGTTCAGTAACACCTGTCCTTTTCCCAGGTGACCTCTCTTAAAGAGATAGTACATAACTAAAAGAGGAGCCTGCGTCCTAAATCATGTATACTTTTTACTTTGTACAAAGAACAAATTGCAAAGGCTGCTTTTTCTTTTTACTTTAAATACTGCAGCTGCCTTAACAAGTATACAAACCCTTGCATGCAAGTACTGTTATTATGTGAAATCTGCTGAAGTAAATGTATAATAAAGTTCCCAAGTAAACAGTTAAATTCAGCTCTCACAATAAAGTGATGTCCTATAATAAATCAGTGATGCTCTGAAATTGGACCATGATGGAAATAATGCATCTTGCTTTTTTAATTCATGATGTGATCCTCAAATCATTCATTGGATGGATCCATACACAGAGATGAACACACTGAATGTATAGTGACTTCCTCTTTAATAAACTGTTCATATATGTTCAGATCTTTATTTCTCATCTGACTTGTTCCACAGTGATGGGCTCTAATATCTAATATCTCACCTTGGATACTGTAGCCTTTATTAAATACAAAATAACTCCATTAAAACATATAAATAACACATATTTGTACACGTTAAAAGTAAAATGTGACCGAATACGTGAAGTGATGTCCTGAGAAATAAATAAAATCATCTTTACATCATTCTGAAGTGACAGAATGATGATAATCTATTCTGTTAACAATGTACAGAATATTGTATTCCTTTTTAAAGCTACAAGGAACTTTCATGGTGTGTTTGTTCTGGCGCCCCCTGTGGACTAAAGTGGTAGTGTCTCTGAGCTCCAGGGTCCCTTTAGGAAACCTCATTCTACTGCAGCAGGTCTGACAGTCTGGTCCTCTCAGTCCTGGTTCTGGTTCTCCTGCCCCCCTTCCCTCCAGCGGGTCCAGCAACACGTCCTGGGTCTGTCCACGGTGGACTGGTCTCTGATGGAGTCTGAGCTGAAGGAGGTTCTGGTGAACCTGCATGATGTCATCTGGTTTCACCAGAATCTGACCCGGTGGCTCCGATGAGGAGCTTTAAGAAGAACTCTATAGAACCAGACCATCTTCTCTCTGGTGATCTGGTTTCTGATGGAGGTCTATAGAGGACCAGGACTACACTGAGGTCTATAGAGGACCAGGACTACACTGAGGTCTATAGAGGACCAGGACTACACTGAGACTATAGAGGACCAGGACTAGACTGAGGTCTATAGAGGACCAGGACTACACTGAGGTCTATAGAGGACCAGGACTACACTGAGGTCTATAGAGGACCAGGACTACACTGAGGTCTATAGAGGACCAGGACTAGACTGAGACTAAAGAGGACCAGGACTACACTGAGGTCTATAGAGGACCAGGACTACACTGAGGTCTATAGAGGACCAGGACTACACTGAGGTCTATAGAGGACCAGGACTACACTGAGGTCTATAGAGGACCAGGACTACACTGAGGTCTATAGAGGACCAGGACTACACTGAGGTCTATAGAGGACCAAGACTACAGTGAGACCGGTTCAGGACCAGATATAAGTTCCTCGCTTTAACTTTAAAAGTGAACCATTGTATCATGATGGTCCAACTGGTTTTGGGTCTCTGTTAGAACCACTGAGAGACATTATTGGTACATTATTGAGGAATACCAGTTAATTGCATTACAGGTCAAACTGAGGTAAAGCGGTTGTGGTTTTTTCTTCCCTCTCTGGACTGAAGAGGGAACATTAAGGTCGTCATAGAAACGGTCGATGTTTTTGTGTTGTAAAATAAAACATGTAGAAGTCTGTGAGTTATAACAGCTGATTAAGGAAAACTTAACGTAAAAGTATTCTTGTCCCTTCAGAATCAAAATATATCTATTTATTTACAAGTTGTTTTCTACGTGGCTGATGATGACTTCATTGACCCGAATGTGAATTTCATTATTAGGTCGTAACTTGTTGCTTATTGTCATATTTTTTAAGATATGTATATAATGTAGAGCTGCAACAATTAGTCGATTAGTCTTTTTTTTTTAAAGGCGTAAAGACTAAAAATGTTTGGTCTCAGCCTCCCTTTGTCTTCTTTGATTATGCAATATTCTTATTTTTGTTTTACTCCGTCTGTATATATATTATTGCTATTGTGGATTATTTTATTCTTTATTACTGTTTTGACTGTTTATTTACGTTACTTGTTTTTTATTTACTATCTGTCTCTGGTGTGCACTGCTGCTGTAATTCTGCAATTTCTCCACTGCAGGACTAATAAAAGAATATATTATCTTATTGTTTCAGTTTTTACCACGTAAAGTGCCTTTGAGTCCCTTTTAAAGTATTTTATAAATATATATTATTATTAATATTATAATATAATGTGAAAAACTACTGCTTTCATATTGTTGTACTTTCAACCTAAAAAACCCACAAAACAACTTATAAACTTTATAAACCTGCTTTTAACAAAACTGGAGTGAAATTGAAAACAGTTACGGTCCATGACCACTTGGGGTCGCTGCAGTTTTCTAAGCACTTCCGGCAACGAGCGGAGCAGAAACGTCGCACTCTCTCATTGGCTGTCGGCGGCCGGGGTCAAACGGTGTTGCGCACGCGCAGACTGAAATCTGTCAGATCAGCGGAGCGTACGTTTCCCTTCTAACGGCTCCTTCTCGTGTCCCGGTGTTTTCTTCCCCTAGTCCACGCGAGAGACCCCACATCTGGCTCGAGGCGTCTCCGGACTCGGACTCTAACTTTTCTCCACGTTTCTAGCAGAAGGAAAACGCAGAATGACGAACAATTTAAAGCGGAAAGAAGACGGTCCGCACCTGAACGGCGGCGTGAAGCAGCCCGCATGGAGCAAAGCCTTCAGCAGCACCGCGGTGTGGGAGGAGAAGGTCAGCCACCGGATTACCGGGGAGCCCGCTAATCGTCTCGGGGGTTTACTACCACACATATCTATATATTTTTATATATATATATATATATATATATATATATATATATATCACAAATATGTCGACGAGATGTTGCGTTCAATGGCCCTGGTTATTTATGGCGTCCTACTCATTTGAGTTCAAGTCGATAAAACGCCTTTTTTTAAATGTTCTAATTCATACTAATATATAGTTTGTTTTTTAGGAGTCCAGAGTAACTATTAATTACGTTTTTTTATTATTATTATTATATCCTTTATTAAATCAATTAATTAGCTAACTGTTAACGTGGCAATGTTTGAAGAGTTTAATTTAATTAGTTTTGATTGTTGTAGCTGTTTTGGTATATTTAGTAAAAATATAAATAGTTTTGAGATCTTAAGTAAAGTTTAAAAAAAAAGAAGCACAAAAGTGTGGTTTTAAAGTGTTGATTGTAAAACACATGTTATTTCTGGCTTACTGATGAAAGTATTGCAATATTTATGTATTTGAAGTATTAGTAAGTGTGTGTCTGGTGAAACTACTGGAAAGAAATGCTGTATTTGAGTTTTTCTCCATTTTATGCACAAAATGTAGCCACAGGATTACATACTGCTCACAGTGATCATCACTTCTTGTTTTATCTTCCCTTGAGTTTCAAAGATGGGGAAAACCATCTTTCTTTTACAGACACAATTCCTAAAGTCATATATTATGATTTAAGAAATCCTCCAATGAAGGAGTGGAAAACACATTTAACACTTTTTTAAAAATAGTGAATATATATCCATTAATACACGGTTTGAGTTTCCTTTAAATCATCACGTCTGTTGTTCCCCATCTTCATATCTTGACTTTAGGAAACTCTTCCTAACTTTTCCAAAAGAATCCTTCAGTCATGACGGTCCTGAAGGAGCTAGCTTCCCGTGCTAAGCTACGATTCCTTAACACAGTCAGGAAACTGAGGACTTCCTGAGAAACCTGTAGACAGCCAGTGTGTAATAATGCAAATATATAAAGATCAATCTTCAAGATGGCCACTTTCAGGTCTGTTAATGTCGCCAAAAAATGGCGGAAAATCCTCACATTTGAGCGACTGAGGAAAGTTTTCTTGATTCATTCTGCTAGAAAGAAAAAATCTGAAAGGATTAATAGAATATGTAAATAGTTTCTCCTCAGCTGAACCTAAAGGACGTTGTTGTTGTGCCAAAGGATCTAGAGCAGGACCATCACACACAAACAATTTAATAAAATAATTTCCTGTATTTTGGAGATTCTTCGTCTACAACACTCAAAGGATTTTGTCAACAGATCACTGAAGTGGATTTACAGATTTTATAAAACTGAGTTCCTCCACAAAGAACCACTTTCTAAATCTTGTCTACCGGAGACGAGCTCGTGCGTTTCTTGGATTAATTGGCCTCAGAAAAAGGACATGAAGTTAAGGGTTGTATGAAGTTAAGGATTATATGAAGTTAAGGATTATATGAAGTTAAGGATTATATGAAGTTAAGGGTTGTATGAAGTTAAGGGTTGTATGAAGTTAAGGGTTGTATGAAGTTAAGGATTATATGAAGTTAAGGATTATATGAAGTTAAGGGTTGTATGAAGTTAAGGGTTGTATGAAGTTAAGGATTATATGAAGTTAAGGGTTGTATGAAGTTAAGGGTTGTATGAAGTTAAGGGTTGTATGAAGTTAAGGATTATATGAAGTTAAGGATTATATGAAGTTAAGGGTTGTATGAAGTTAAGGGTTGTATGAAGTTAAGGGTTGTATGAAGTTAAGGGTTGTATGAAGTTAAGGGTTGTATGAAGTTAAGGGTTGTATGAAGTTAAGGGTTGTATGAAGTTAAGGGTTGTATGAAGTTAAGGGTTGTATGAAGTTAAGGATTGTATGAAGTTAAGGGTTGTATGAAGTTAAGGGTTGTATGAAGTTAAGGGTTGTATGAAGTTAAGGATTGTATGAAGTTAAGGGTTGTATAAAGTTAAGGATTATATGAAGTTAAGGGTTGTATGAAGTTAAGGGTTGTATGAAGTTAAGGATTATATGAAGTTAAGGGTTGTATGAAGTTAAGGGTTGTATGAGCCTTGCATTGTGTGGCGTCTTCTCGAGTCAAAGCTTCCGTCTCTTCTCTCAGGACGAGTTTTTAGACGTGATCTACTGGCTTCGGCAAATCATCGCGATCATCCTCGGTGTGATTTGGGGCGTCGCACCGCTGAAAGGATTCCTGGGCATCGCCATGTGAGTGTTCCTGCACGCCTCACCAGCTGTGACACCAGCTGTGACCGAACGGAGACGTTACCGTGTGTTTCCCCCGGTAGATTCTGCATCATCAACGCCGGCGTCCTGTACGTTTACTTCAGCAGCTTCCAGCAGGTGGATGAGGAGGAGTACGGCGGCACGTGGGAACTCACCAAAGAAGGCTTCATGACGTCTTTTGCTCTGTTTCTGGTGAGGAACTCATCGTCTACTAAATGTATCGTACGCCGTTTAGTGTGTGTGTGTGTGTGTGTGTGTATATATATATATATATATATATATATATATATATATATATATATATATATATATATATATATATATATATATATATATATATATATATATATATATGAATGACTACATGGTTTCTGTGTGATTTGCTTTAGATATGTTAAATATATGTTACCCACTGAATGATGAGTCTCCATTCGGTGTTCCAGATAGATTTATTTACTTTGTCTCACCTGTAAACGCAACAAATCAATATCTGCTTCATATCTTTGGCTGCTCTAACTTGCTTGTTTAAGAAAAGAGTTACAGCGCTAGTTATGCCAAAAACTGCTACTGCCACCTACTGGTGGAATTGAGTATCGCCCTGCCGCTACTTTAGAAAGCAGGTCACACAAAGCATCTTAAATTATAATAACCAGAAGATAATGCCGTCGGAGGGGAAGGTACGAACACAATATAAAAATATAACAATGAAAACAATGTCCAGGGTGCCACATGTATTTTATATTTATATATATATATATATATATATATATATAGTATGTATGTTTTCCTCTTGATGAGGATGGTTTCAGTTTGAGTTGGATAAGAGAGAAACTGCTAAAAACTGATATTTTAAACGTTAAATAAATGTTAATTTATTAAAATATTGATCAAAACAACCAAAGTTCAGGTGTCAAATTGTTCGACATCGTGTCATCTTCAACAGGTGAAGGGAAGTGCGCATTTTATTTAGGATCTTTGTCACTTACATTTGTATTAATTTAGATATATTAACATTATATTGAGATACAAAAGTTAGATTTGTCAGACGATAGTAAATAAATAAAAAACACACAAAGGTAAAAATAATACTACTACTAATAAAAACCCTTTAATTATTTTGTACATGTAAATCCACATAATTAGTCCTGCACACAGACACATAAATCCCGCCCACCTGACCCCTCCTCTAATTATTAAAATGAACCATCAGATTGTTCCATGCATTGACAGTTTTTGCTTGGAATGTTCTTTCCAAGCTAAACTGACCAGCCTGGAACAATCTGATGGTTTAAATTATAACATTTCATAGTGTAAATAAAAGTCAATGCTTTGTGGTCTGTAGCGTCAGAAATACTTCACAGGTTTGAGAAATCTACAGACGTGAAAGTAGTGAAATAAACACATAAAAGTGTATTTTCTTTGTTTTCTTTCCACGAGTCTGAAAGAACTCAAAGTCCCCAAATGTTATTTTTAACTATCTAAATAGTTGGTTGTTTTACTCTTCAGCTGAGTTCACGTTCTGGCCGCTCTGAACTGACTTTGTTTGTTTGTTTGTTTGTTTGTTTGTTTCCTCCACCAGGTGGTGTGGATAATCTTTTACACGGCGCTACATTTCGACTGAGAACCCCACCGGGACGCTAAATACGAACATTTCAGTCGCAGTAAGTCGTGCAGGACGGAGGAACTCGAGGCTCGAGGCGCGGCAACGCTCACACAGTCTGACTTCAGTGTGCAGTGCATCATGGGAAACCAGATCGGTTAACGAGATCCTGCAAGACCACGTTCTAGTTTTGGTGGCTCGTTTTTTTTTTTTTTTTTTTTTAAAGGCACCCTTGATTACACTTCATTTACATGTCCTTCATCATCATCATCCTCTTTGACTAAACACTAACGACGAGCTGCGGCTGCGTGAGCCGGAACAAACCAGTAGAGGACGTCCAGATAACCAGTAGAGAGTTCCTCCCAGTGGAGGCTGCGAGTATTTCTTAGTGGGAAGAGCTGCCTGCTTAATGGAGTCATCACAAAACCAGTGACTTGTTCATGTGTTCACTGTTTAAAAAATAAATAGTTAAAAAGAAAACTCACTCAAATTATATATTGACTTTTTTTTAAAGAAAAATAATCAGATGAATTGGTCAAATTTGTGATAATAATAATCATTTCAAAGTGGCTCGGCAGTAAAACATTAAAGTTACCAGGATGTGATTATTTTAGTTTATTTTTAAGCTTCATCTGTTTTTGAAAGATTGAGGAAAAATCAGAGCTTCCATGTTTTATTTTATTTATTTCTTTTCTTTTTGCTCACTGGCTTAAAAAAACAAAACATTTTCAAATAAACAAAACAAAATAAAATATAAATCTGTGGTTTGTTGTTTCTTGGTAAAAGGTCGCAGCTGAAATTCTCGCGCTAATTTTAAACGTGACATCCGATCCGCCGGGAGCCGATAACCATCTGTGGGCCGTCCCGTCCGGAGAGGAACCGCCGGCCTCGGGCCGGAGCGCCGGGCCGCGACCAGCTGTCCTGCGTCTAGCTGTCATTTGTAATCGATGGCATTAGTTAGGAGGGTAGACATCACTTAATAAAAGTGTTTTCATTCAACGGAGCTTCCACACCAGTCTTACTGTTTGTTTGTGGAAATTAATTTAAACTTTGTCTGTAATTTCTGTTCAATGTTCCTTTTTGTTTTGGGTCAAATCCCCCTTGTTTTACACAGATTTTATTTGTACTTCTGTTATAAATCTTGTTTGATGATGACATTTCTCAGTATTTTATAGTGGAGAACCTTTAAAGCGGTTCTCGTCTAATTGTTCTTTTAGAAGCGCGGCTGGCGTTCATAAGGAATGTATTCTCTGCTCAAATCCTTTGGGAATCATTAAAAATGGCCTTTATTTGGCCTCCATTTTCATTTTGTATCTTCTTTTTTTCATTATTATTGTTGAAATCTGGAAGATATTTTGGTGTGTTTCTGTTTACTGGAATGCTTTGGACTGAAATCAGCTTTAATAATTAAGGATAAGTGATCAAATATAAATACTCAAGGTATGTGAAAATAATGAGATACAATATTAAAGTGTCTTTTTATTGGAGTAAAAGATAACAATGAAAATAAAACAAGTTAAAATGGTGCTTTTGTCATTTTACTTGAGTGTAAATGTAGTCGCATGTAATGGAAGGAAAGTACAAGTACCTCAAAGGTATACTACATTTTAAACCTTGACTCACATAACATTGATTTATTTTCATCAGTATTTCTTATTTTCCTTGTGAAAATCTTTTTTTTGCCATTTTTATGAATAAATAAACCGATTCTGTAAGTTATGTAAATGAGAAACTATTATTAAAAAATAATGAGTTATATATAACTCATTATATAAACAAAGTTATCTTTACTTGATCAATATTTTGACTCTAGTAGCTCATTATTTTCAGCTACTGAGTCAAAATGTCGTTATTTTTAATATATGTAATCATTATTTTTAATATATTTAATCATTATTTTTAATATATTTAATCATTTTTTATATATTTAATCATTGTTTTATACATTTAATTATTTTGTATATATTTAATCATTATTTTTTATATATTTAATCATTTTTGTATATATTTAATCATTATTTTTTATATATTTAATTTTTTTTTTAATATTTAATCATGTTGAGATGCTAAGTCATTATTTTATCATTTTAATGACTTACAGAATTATGTTTTTAATAATCATAATGGCAGTAATGGGTTGAACTCTACTTTTATTATTATTTATGCATTTGTCACACATGAATCAGAGTATTCAGAGTATTTATTAATGTATTACTAATACTTAGTATTCAGCTGACTGGAACGTGCGGCTGTTTCCAAACGCATTGTCGTCATTCATAAAATACGCGGGTCATGACGTCATCTGCGCGAAAGAACAAAAAAGAAAAGTGTTGCCGTAAAGCAAAAACAAAAGAGGGAACAAGTGACGTAAATCCAAGATGGCTTCTCCCCCCTCCACGATGAAATTTTGGAAGCCGGGTGAGTACGATTCAATAAAGAATAATTTAGTCATTAAATGTTTATTCTTTGTTCCGCTTAATGTTCGGTGACGTTCGGCTGCCGTTGGCGTTCGGACGGGTTCCGGTTCGGTGTTTGGTTGCGTTCACGGCCGCTGCGTGATCTCCGCTGCTGCGGGGAAAACGTTAACGTTCGCGCTGCGGATTAAGAAAATAAAACGCACAGCGCAAAAATGAAAAAGGACGACAACTGCGGCGTGAATGACTGCGTGTGATTTAAAACACTTTAACGTCCATCGGCTATACTAGCTGCGTTTTATTTTCCTTCTAGTCCACACTTTTGCGCTAAAATCCTCTCCAATGCTCTCCGCCGGCTCGCATCCTAAATAAATCATCCCCCCCATCTGTTCCTCTCAGGGTCCGAGGCTCCGGGCATCTCGGAGGAGCGGGAGCTCAACACGGAGACCACCGGCTCGCCCGTCATCTTCAACCCGCACACGGCGCTCTCCATCGAGAAGCAGCGGCAGAAGCTCCCCGTGTTCAAGGTTCCGCGCCGCCCCTGAACGCAGCATCAACGTGTGTTGAAACGCTGGTCTTGTGTTGGTTTTTATGACTTATTGTTGTGTTCATTGCGTCCTATTCAGCACAGGAACAACATCTTGTACCTGGTGGAGAGCTTCCAGACCGTCGTCATCATCGGAGAGACGGGATGCGGGAAGACCACGCAGTTACCGCAGGTCAGCGGCTCTAATCACGCAAAAATATTCATTATTATTTCTGCTATTATGAGTGCTGCTGCTGCTACACTCCTCATATGTTATTTATCTCGTATAGATTGACTATGTTGTGGTTTTAGCATGTTGTCCATTCAGGTTTTTTCGGCTTTATATTATTATTATTATTATTATTATTTATTCCGATGTGAGTCCAAGGACATTTATTGAGGGGCTTTACAATCTGTACATTGTAAACTGTAAATGTATGAATAAAGGTGACAAAAATGCAATTGAATTGACTTAAAAAAGGAAGAAATTCACCTCCAAAGTCACCTGGATCCCAAATATCTAAATTGCTGCAGTGGACTGACGCCCTTCAGTGGCTTCATGTCACATGACCTTGCATGGATGCTCCGTGGCCTCTTTCCCTGTGTCTCTCTTCCAGCAGGGTTTGGTTTATGCAAAGTCTGCTGTTCTGCAACATCAGTGTCTCCGTCTGACGCTCCTTAATTATGATTTTTAATCTGACTCCTTTCAGTACCTGCTGGAGGCCGGCTGGGCGGCAGAGGGGAAGGTTATCGGCGTGACACAGCCTCGACGTGTAGCCGCTATCTCTGTAAGACGTCTGCCGATGTCCGGGAAAAAAAGAATAATTAAAAACGTAGTTCACACTGAAGGACCCCGCCGAACTCTATCAGGGTTACGGTCATGGAAAATTGTTAAAATGGTTATTTCCTGGGAAAGGCATGTAAATGTGTTATATTCATGTGTTCATGACGTTCATTTACGCTGAGTTTGAAATAATTAATATGCTTTTAAAAGAAAGACGCTCAAAATATAAGCAGGCAAACATACAGGCATCTATATAAATGTTTATTCTTTTAATCAAACTATTGTCTCATTCATTTGTGTCATTTAAGGTTTACTGTATGCTTTGTGTTCTCATTGTTAGTTTAAATACTACATTTACTCACTTTTTGCTGTTTACACCCAGATTTCACTAAATGTTTGTAATGGACATTTGGTTAAAAGTCATGGAGAAGTCCTGGCATCCATTGGTCAGCATGTGTGTGAACCTTCTTTATCTCTCAGGTCGCTAACCGCGTGGCGGAGGAGCGCGGCGCCCTGGTGGGGCACGAGGTCGGCTACACCATCCGGTTCGACGACTGCTCCGATCCCCACGCCACGAGGATCAAGGTACCCCCAGACACCCCACCATACCCCCACCAGACGCTTAAAGTCCTGGCCTCTAAGCGCCCGGCTCCTCTCAGTACTTGACTTGCCGTGTGCTTCAGTTCCTCACAGACGGCATGCTGGTGCGGGAGATGATGGCCGATCCTCTTTTGAAAAAATACAGGTACGGACCTGTTTTCATCCAACAAAAACTTTGTAAATTTGTGTTTGGTAGATTATTTCTCTGTTGTAACAATGCTCCTTGGCAATACATGCCATACCGTTTATTTACCCTTTTCAAGCGGTGCCCCATGTGTGACGAGCAGCCCAGTATGTGGGTTGCGCAACAGCAGAATCAGCTGATCGGCAGAGAAGATTTGGCAAATGTCTCATGGCCGTAGCCCTCGTCCTCAGCTGTGCTGCTCATCACAGATGCATGTTCCTCACTCATGGGGCTCACTTGTTGTTGGACATGGAAACGTGTTGTTTGTGATCACAGCTGATTCACTGTGTAGCTCTTGTTGTTGTTGTTGTTGTTGTTGTCAGTGTGTTGATGCTGGATGAAGCGCATGAGAGAACTCTGTACACGGACATCGCCATCGGCCTCCTCAAGAAGGTATTCAAAGAATGAAACTCTACTTCTTGTTCTCCTTCTTGTTCTTGTTGTTCCCCTTCTTGTTCTTTTTTCTTCTTGTTCTTTTTTCTTCTTGTTCTTTTTTCTTCTTGTTCTCCTTTTCCTTATCCTCCTCCTTCTTCTTCTTCTCCAGATCCAGAAGAAGCGGCGTGACCTGAGGCTGATCGTTGCCTCCGCCACACTGGACGCCAAGGTGAGTCTGAGATGAGGAGACACCGTTTGATTCCCCGGAGCAGAGGAACACAGAGCCCGGTTCTGCCCGGTTCTGCCCGGTTCTGCCCGGTTCTGCCCCCTGCGGTCCTCTGACGGTGAAAGGAACGAGAGTCGGCATTAACGAGTCGGCTGAACCGCCTCACAGAAAGCATGTCCACGTGCAGATTCTGTAGCGAGGCTGCAGGAGGAGCTGCGTGCGTCAGACTGAAGCAGCAGACCTTCACTGCTGCAGGAGAACGGCAGCTAATATAAATATTACACATTTATAATGTAAATGAATCATCAGCGTTTCTTTTCACCTTCGTCTGAAGAAATTCCACGACTTCTTCAACCTGAACGAGTCCGGCGACCCCAGCAAGGACACGTGTGGGATCCTGACCGTGGAGGGCCGCACCTTCCCGGTGGACGTCTTCTACACCGTCAGGTAGGCGGCGCCCGGCAGCACGCGTGTAGCATGTGGTGTGGCGTGTGTGGCGTGTGTTCTGTGTGGCGTGTGTTCTGTGTGGCGTGTGTTCTGTGTGGCGTGTGGCGTGTTCCGTGACGTTGTTGTCGTCGACCCTCAGCCCCGTCCCGGACTACGTGAAGGCCACGGTGGAGACGGTGCTGAAGATCCACGAGACGGAGGACGACGGGGACGTGTTGGCGTTCCTCACCGGGCAGGTCAGAGGATCGCCATTATTATTATTATTATTATTATTATTATTATTATTATTATTATTATTACTACTATTATTATTACTGAACGTCTGTTAGAGAGTTACTAGACTGTGTGTGTGTGTGTGTGTGTGTGTGTGCGTGCATATGTGTGTGCATATCTGCGTGTGTGCATATGTGCGTGTGTGCATATGTGCGTGTGTGCATATGTGCGTGTGTGCATATGTGTGTGTGTGTGTGCATGTGTGTGTGTGTGCATGTGTGTGTGCGTGCATATGTGTGTGTGTGCGTGCATATGTGTGTGTGTGCGTGCATATGTGTGTGTGCATGCATATGTGCGTGCATATGTGTGTGTGTGTTTGCATTTGTGTGTGCGTGCATATGTGTGTGCGTGCATATGTGTGTGTGTGCATATGTGTGTGCGTGCATATGTGTGTGTGCATACGTACGTGCGTGCGTGCATACGTGTGTGCATATGTGCGCGTGCATGCATATGTGTGTGTGCATGCATATGTGTGTGTGCATGCATATGTGTGTGTGCATGCATACGTGTGTGTGCATACGTGTGTGTGTGTGCATGCATGTGTGTGCATGCATGCATGTGTGTGTGCATGCATGTGTGTGTGTGCATGCATATGTGCGCATGCATATGTGTGTGTTTGCATATGTGTGTGTGCGCATGCATATATGTGTGTGTGTGTGTGTGCGTGCATATGTGTGTGTTTGCATATGTGTGTGCGTGCATACATATGTGTGTGTCTGTGTGTGCGCATGTATATATATATATATATATATGTCTGTGTGTGTGTATATTAATATTTATTAGTGTTGTTGTTGATGGACTGATTCAGGTTCTGATGTAGATTGTATATAATCATATCATTTATTTTCTTTTCCTATTTTGCAACGTGACTCTTCTTCTTCTTCTCCTTTGTCTTCATCCCTTCTTTATATGCATGTCCTCCCCTCAGGAGGAGGTGGAGAAGGTGGTGTCCCTCCTGCAGGAGCAGGCCCGCTCTCTGTCCCGGTACGGCATGAAGAAGCACCTGAGGATCCTCCCCATGTACTCCGGCCTGCCGTTCGCCGAGCAGATGAAGGTGTTTGAGAGGACGCCCCCTGCTGTTCGCAAGGTGCGCTCGTCTTCCTCCTTTAGTAGAGAGAAGAGATGTCACACGCCGTTTTATAGAGAATTTTGCTTTTTCCCGCCATTTGGCATCCATTTAATTTCACTTCTTTTATTCCACTCGAATCTGTATCTGGCTGAAAATAACTAAAAGATTCCTAACATTGATTTTAATGGATTCAACTCCTAGAACAAGATAATTAGTTGACATGCACATCAATAATAATCTTTATTATACAGCACATTCCATACAGACTATGTAGCGCAAAGTGCTGTATATAAATAGACAGAAAACCTTTTTTACAAAGTATTTTGCATTTTGTACTTTTTTACATTTAAAATGATAAATAAATAAAAACGTATTGACAAAAGTGCTTCAATGCATGAAATATTTATTATTTACTGTATGTATCTCAAGAAGCCCTTTTTATATTTACTATATTGGGTATTTTGTGCAATGTATTATAACAGCAGAGAGGATCACAAAATGACATAAATTCATGACTTCCATATTTGCCTCTATTGCAGGTGAATCAACCGTCTGGGTTACTGTGTGTCCACATAAGAGACTATAAATGGTAGCTTGGTGTAACTTATGTGCCTCATCCCTGTGTCTTCCAGGTCGTGGTGGCCACGAACATCGCGGAGACGTCCATCACCATAAACGGAGTTGTGTTTGTCATCGACTGTGCGTTTGTGAAGCTGCGGGCGTACAACCCTCGCACCGCCATCGAGTCGCTGGTGGTGACGCCCATCTCCAAGGCGTCGGCCAGCCAGAGGGCCGGGAGAGCCGGACGAAACCGACCCGGGAAATGCTTCAGACTGTACACGGGTGAGAGTTTTGTAGAGGAGTTGTAGAATATGGAAGGATTTGTGTATTGTCAGCGTTTTGTGGCAAAGTGTCGTAGCTTCATGTGTTAAAGCTGCATTCTCTCTCCTGACCACCAGGGGTGACTCCTCTGGTTGTATAGAAGTCAATGCTTCATGTGTTAAAGCTGCATTCTCTCTCCTGACCACCAGGGGGCGACTCCTCTGGTTGTATAGAAGTCAATGTTTCATGTGTTAAAGCTGCATTCTCTCTCCTGACCACCAGGGGGTGACTCCTCTGGTTGTATAGAAGTCATTGCTTCATGTGTTAAAGCTGCATTCTCTCTCCTGACCACAAGGGGGTGACTCCTCTGGTTGTATAGAAGTCTATGCTTCATGTGTTAAAGCTGCATTCTCTCTCCTGACCACCAGGGGGTGACTCCTCTGGTTGTATAGAAGTCTATGCTTCATGTGTTAAAGCTGCATTCTCTCTCCTGACCACCAGGGGGCGACTCCTCTGGTTGTATAGAAGTATATGCTTCATGTGTTAAAGCTGCATTCTCTCTCCTGACCACCAGGGGGTGACTCCTCTGGTTGTATAGAAGTCTATGCTTCATGTGTTAAAGCTGCATTCTCTCTCCTGACCACCAGGGGCGACTCCTCTGGTTGTATAGAAGTCTATATAAATGACTACTTCTCTTGATGTATTCCCTCAGTAAACATTGTAAACATGAGTTTGTGTCTCAATCTCTAGTTTCAAGTCTTCTTCAGTACAGCATGATGTTCATCTAGTAAATGATGGTCATCAGACGTAGTTTGTTTCCTGTTTATAACATTAGAGTCGTCTTCCCTCCCCGTGTTTCTCATTCTCGTGTTCTTCCTCAGAGGAGGACTTTGAGAAGCTTCCGGCCTCGACCGTGCCGGAGATGCAGCGCACCAACCTGGCGCCCGTCATCCTGCAGCTCAAGGCGCTGGGCATCGACAACGTGCTGCGGTTCAGCTTCCTCTCTGTGAGTAGTGTTCACCCGCGGGGAAGGGAGTCCTACTTTACACAACAACAAGACTTCCTAAGTACACCATTGTTTCGTTTAATTCTGTCTTTCCTAGTTGTTGTTGGACTTAACAAGCTTTTTCCTTCTAACGTTGCAGCCTCCTCCAGCTCAGACGATGGTTCAGGCTCTAGAGCTGCTCTACGCGCTGGGAGGTAAGAGACCGGCCGTCAGCAGCGTGGTGCATTAAATGTCTGTGTTTCCGTATCTCTACTTATTGCTCTAACTTTGGGCCTTCAAAATAAAGGCCTCCTATCTAAAAAAATCGGAAACGACACAGATTTAGCAACCTTTTAAAGTCCAATCAGAGGGGGGCAGACTGAGAGATTGTTATATAAAACTGTAAATCATAGCTTGTTTTATGAGGGGGAAAAAAGGCCAAAACTGCTGTATTTGGATGCATTGAACACCATAAGTAATATACAAGTGAAATATATGGTTTGGTACATGAGAAAATTAAAATGTCATGAATGTGCCCCAATGCAAATGTTGGAGTCCTCGCCTGAATGTTCTCTGTTCTAAACCCTCTCTAACTTTGTTCTGCTTCACTTTATCAAAGTCAACCTTTGCAGAGAGAATGTTCACATATTGTGTGTACATATCATTTAAAAGAAATAATATATATATATATATATATCTATATCTCTCTCTCTATCATTTCAAAGAAATTATCATCCTGAAAGTGATTTTTTTTTTTTTCTAGGCAGACCTGAAACCTTTTAATTTTTTTCTGTGTGTCATCTTCATTTACTCTTAACCAGTAACATATAGACTGATATTTACACATCTGAACAAAATCTCACATGTGTACCTTTTTATTATAACACAAAATAGCCCTAGTGGTTGCAGAGATGCACCCTTTTTAGTTTGGGTATGACATTTCCGAGGAAAGGGCATAAAAATAGGTGTGTTTTTAAAAGGTTAAATGTCTGTGTTTCCGTATCTTGCTTGAATATAAAGGCCTCTTATCTCAAAAAATGGGAAATGACACAAATTAAAGCTTAAGGCAAGTAGAAAAACAACAACAAAGGAAACACAATTGATTGCCCAGCTGGGCTATTTCCTTTGTTGAGCACAAACTGGGTTATTTACAAAGAGGAGCTGTCCTTCAACTTGAAGACTCGTGTTCAAACATCCGGCGTCCTTGCACCCGGTGCAGAAATCCAAAGCGGTTGCATTTGTGTCCGCAGGCCTGGACCACTACGGGCGCCTGACCGACCCCATGGGCGTGCACATGGCGGAGTTCCCGCTCAGCCCCATGTTCGCCAAGATGCTCCTGGAGTCGGGGAGCGTCGGCTGCTCCAAAGAGATCGTCACCATCGCGGCAATGATGCAGATCCAGAACATATTTGTTGTGCCGCCCAATCAGAAGAAAGCTTCCGTAAGTGGACAAAAAAAAAAGGCATGTGGTGTTTTTTTTTGCTGCTGAAATGCTTTGTCGGCATAATGATTATCCCTTTTTGTTGTTGTTGCTATCTCACCCTGTAGGCCCGGGAGCACAGGAAATTTGCAGTTGCCGAAGGAGACCACCTCACCATGCTGAATGTGTACGAGGCTTTCATCAAGGTACTGTAAGGACCGCATGCACAGGGTGGCGACGGGGTTTTGCAACTCTGCGAGCTCAGCAGAAGTTAGTAAAAAGTTGACTGGTGAAAAAGTCTTTCCTCTTCCCTGCAGCACCAGAAGAGCTCCCAGTGGTGTCACGAACACTTCCTCAATTATAAGGGTCTGCTGCGGGCCGTGACGGTGCGCGAGCAGCTCCGCCGCCTCATGAACAAGTTCAAGGTGCCGCGGACTTCAAGTGAAGGTTTGAAACGACTCGTTTATTATTTTACGTAACGTGGCGTTCAGACGAGGTAGCTAACGTCGTTTCTTGAAATCTGGCACAAGCGTCCGTCTGGGCTCAAGGAGACAGTGACCATGGGTTGTATAGAAGTGGACGTGGTCTCCGTGACGTCACCCGTTAGTTTGTGTACGACAGTTTTGAAGCCTTGAAACCAGACATTTCTAGGCGACCAAAAATGTTTTACAATTGACTTTCATGAAGTGAAAACGCACTGTGAAAGGGTTAAAGTTGTGAGATGAAAACACGGACGACGCTTTTGTAGCCCCGCTCCTTAAGCATCCCCTGCTTTATGGTCTGTTTGACTCTAAATGACCATAATTTACTAAATGGAGTCACCCCCTGGTGGTCAGTAGAGAGAATGCACATTTTAAGACTCTTTACTTTCCAGACTCGGATGTTGCCGTCTGAAAGGGATTTAATTTTGGTGGTCAGAGGTCACTGTGACCTTACAAAATACGTTTGTCATATGCTTATTATGACAATTTCACCCACATGTCTAGTGAGATGAAATGCTGACGACGTTTTGGACAGATATGGATGTAAACTGCGACATGACGGTAATTCTAGTTCAGGATCTGAACGTGTGCTACTTTGAATGCATCCTTTGTGATGATGTCGTCCCTAAATTAAAGCTGTATTCTGACACATTCCTGTCTCTTTACTAGGTGACCCCGACGTGATCTTGAAGTGCATCGTTTATGGGTTTTTCTCGAATGCGGCCCGCATTCACCATTCTGGTTCCTACCGGTGAGAGTTCTTCATCTTCTTCTTCTCAGCAAAAGGAATTATTTCATCAACTGTTCCATCACATGACTCTCGTATTCATTCACCAGGACTTTACGAGACGACCGCGAGCTTCACATCCACCCAAACTCCGTGCTGTTTGGGGAGAAGCCTCCGAAGTGGTGGGCTCGTTTTCACTGTTTACAAAGAGACACATTTAAAGTTGACTAATCAATTGGTTGATTTTTAACGGCGGATCTGTAAAAAAAGTGTTTGAGTGGTTTTGGTCAGTTTATTATGAGCACAAAGTAATCTGACGTTTCCTTTCCAGGGTTGTGTTCAACGAAGTGGTGCAGACGGCGAAATACTACATGCGCGACGTGACGGCTGTTGAGTCGACCTGGTTGGTGGAGTTGGCCCCTCACTTTTACAAGCAGGCCAAGGTAATAACCAAACTCCCTCCGGCGGGAATTTGTTTGTGAATATTCTCAGAAGGCGCCGGGTCTCTGTGGCGCCGGCCAGCGTTGAAGACCAAGAAGCTCTCGGAACTGACCTCACTTTCACTCCGTCTCGGACAAAGAGGACTCGTGCCTCGTTTATATCCACTGGTGCATGATGGGAAAATGAATCCTTGGGGGTGGGGAATTATCCAAATACATTGCATCTGCTGCTTTCAATGCTCGTCATCTAGAAGAGCTTTTGAAATAACAAATATAAAACTATGGCATATTTTGCTGGAACAGCAGGACACCTTGCAAACAAACTATCTCTATATATCTCTATCTCTCTTCTCTCTCTATCGCTCTCTATTTCTATATCTCTTCTCTCTATATATATAAAAATAATCTCAATTTCTCTCTCTCTGGGCCATGTATCAATATTTTATCATGACATGAGACTCTATATAGTCTTAGATTCTGGATCTCGTTATGTAGCATGCATTTTTCTTTTCCTCGTTCTAAATGCTGCATTCCATTCCAGTGATGTCATCGACTGTTCCAGCTGTTCTGTTATTTGTGTCTCTTTTTTGCTGGATGATGCGTTAAAAGTCGGCGTATACATTTACAGTATACACAGTATGTGATTGATTGTCTTTTAAACCTGAAATTTCAGCTCCCTTTTTTTAAATTTTTTTTATAGGAGTATTAATGCTTAACAGTTGATGTTCCTGGTGGACGATGCAGAACCCAGGAACCCGCTCTGTGGTTTAACCCCCTCTGTTTCCTGTGTTTCAGCACGGCTCACTGGCCAGCAAGAGGTCCCGGGTCCTCTGAACCGCACCGGCCTCTCATCACGTCAAGACCCATTGACCCCAAAGAAACAGGAAGAGGAGGAGGAGGAGGAGGAGGAGCTCCCTCTGGACTCTCCACTGTGCTTCCCCTCCGCTCCATCGTGTAAATAAAGATGTATTATACTCACGTCCACCTGCACAAACCCCTCCACTCTCGCGTGGCCGTGCCAGAATGAGATCGAGTGGATATATTTTTGACGTGGACACAACGTGGTAGTTTCTATGTGACGAGAGGGCGACGCGTGTGCGTGAGTGTGTGTGTGTGTGTGCGCGTGCGCGTGTGTGTCGGCGTGGTTGAACACACTGTACATAGTCAGAGCAGGCTCAGGTCCAAACCTGGTTCTTGCCTTCATTATTTTTTTTATTGCTGTATTTTTCTGCTGCATGATGGGTAAATGGGGACGGCGGTATGTGAGGACGATTCCCTTTTTTGCGAGACTCGAGGCGCTTGGTTCGCTTCCCCCCGTGGCCTGGCTGCCTTTTTATGTTTTTAACGGGTTCACTTATTCAGCTTATTTTGTATTTCTTAACTTTCTGCACCCTCACACACACAAACACACGCATATATAAATATACATACACATGTATATATATTTATATATTTTCAGGAAAACCTACCGCAGAGGGAAACGAATACTGATACTGTGAAAAGACCTGCTTTATTCTTTCGACCCTGGTTTTCCATACGTAGTGGCCTTGTCACCACTCTGTGCCAACTTCTCTTTACTTTCAG
Organism: Taurulus bubalis; assembly: GCF_910589615.1. NCBI lineage: Eukaryota > Metazoa > Chordata > Actinopteri > Perciformes > Cottidae > Taurulus > Taurulus bubalis. The sequence continues at coordinate 2,582,885 of NC_136599.1, forward strand.
ACTTTCACTTTTCTTTATTTTTTTAAGACGGAATGTGAAAAAACACCCAAGCATTGTAAACGAAAAGCTGTGAAATCAAAACTAAAAAAAAAGATAAAAAGAAGTGCCATTTGTTCCTGTGGTGATAAAGTGCATCCAGAGCCTCAAAAAGAAACGGTAGCATTCATCCCATCATCATCTCTTTGTTTGTCACGACCGGGTGTAAAAACAACGGCCAGTTATTTGAGTTACATTCCATACTGACTGCACGTCTCCGTTTCCTTTGTTTTGTACGGTTTTCTTCAGAGGTATTCGGGCCCTGAACGCACCACTGAGCCGTAGATTAAAGGTTCGTCATTTGCTTTTCAAACTACCGTAAAAGTCAGGTTACAGGCCGCTACTACCTTCGGTCAGTGTCCCCGTTAGCTCCCCGCTGTAGCCAGCTGGTGCTCATGCTAGCTCCCCGCTAACTTCCGCTAGCTCCCCGACAACCACCGAAGGTAGCGGGACCAGCCCCGGCTTGACACCCGACTTGAGCAGCGGGGACGCGGGCAGTAGCAGCAGCAGGAACGTGGAGCTAGCAGCAGCGCCAGCTAGCTACTAGCTAGAGCTGCTGCTACTAGCTTGCTACAGCGGGGCACTGACCGGAGGTAGGAGCGGCTTGTAACCCGACTTTTACGGTACATGTCTGCATGTTTTTTGTTTGTTTTTCTCGTCGATCTTGTTCTCGAGGTTTCATCTGTAGGGAGACGAAGTGAAACCACAGGAGAACGCGCCGCGCCGTAGATAGGGAAACAACTAACTAAATTAGACAAATACACAAACGAGGGACCTTTTGCATGTTGAAGGGTACTCTGACGTAGAATATACTCTTAAGATCACCTGTAGGACTTAAAGCAAACTTGTTTGTCCCTAACTGTCACCTGCCATCTCTTCCTCACTTCCTCAAATAAAGCCTTATTGTCATGCACTGGGGGTCGGCTTCTTTATTTAATGTTTTACAAACGCTCAAGTACGACTTTAAAAAGAAGAAACACAGGGCACCACACACAAGAAGCAGACATGTCGATATGAAAAACTTCATTCAAAACTATAGAATATATTATATTATATTATATTATATTTTTTATATATATATATATCTATATATATACTATATATATCTATATATATATATATATAGTATATTTCATACGATAATATTGTCTTTGAACCAGTTACACACTCAATCTAAAACATTTCTACTTTTCTAATTAAATAATAATAATAGTGTTTAATTCATCAGTGATATTGTTAGTGAAGTACTTGAATATATATATTATATATATATTTAAAAAAACATTTAAATATAAAAAACAATTTTGTATATATACATATATATTACAATTTATATATGTAAAATATATATATATATATATATATATATATATATATATATATATATATATATATATATACACACACACATAGATATACATAGTACAATTTTTTAAATTTTTTTATGTATATATATTTTTTAACCAGTACTGTACACTGAAAATACTTATTTCGCTCCACGTTGTAAAATCAATCAATTCATCAGTAAATTTCCCAAACGTTGCATTTTGCACTGTAAATCGGAACGGAACATTTTCTAAACCGAATAAAATATAAATGCAGCAGAATCATGAATGGAGACAAAAAAATAAAAATGTCAATTGCAGTTTGTTTAAACCAGGCCTCTAAGTAAATGGACCGTACTTGTAAAGCACTTTTCTAGTCTTCTGACCACTCAAAGCACTTTAACACTTCATGACATCATTCACACACTGATGGGAGGAGCTACCATGAAGGAGCCACATCATCAACCACTCATACAACGTAGAACAGCTACGGGAGCAATTTAGGTCAAGTGTCTTGCTCAAGGTCACATCGACATGGGCTAACAGAGCCGGGGATCGAACCGCCGATCCTCTGATTGAAGGACGACCCTGCGCACCACTGAGCCACAGTCGCCCTAAGTTGTTTTCCATTGTTGTAAACAGTTTCTCACTTGTTTACTTCTTACTGCGTCCTCCTGAATGAAGGAGTCAACGGTTCGGTGCTTTTAGGCATCAGGGGTCTGGACACATGCATTATCTGGTTTCTTGGTAAACGGCAGTTTTAAAATTTTTAAAAGCTTTTTGTCACATTTCCTGTGTTTTATGTTGAGAAAGAAAAATGGCAAAAAGCACCAAGTTGATTAGCAAAGTAGAAAATGTGTTTAGAGTGTCGGTTTGAATTATTCTTCTGTCATTTTTGTGGCGTAGGAATTAAAATGTCCATTTTCTTTTTACTTTTCTAATGCAGTGTACATTCTGTCCAGCAGGTGTCAGTGTTGTACCACAAACGGTGTTTAACTGTTCTGAAATCAGCCAGTGAGAGAACGTGTCGGTTCCCTTCTGATACTGTGTCACTTCACCAAGGGGCTTTGACTTATTTATTAGTGAGAGTCTTTAATCCTTTTAGAGATGCAGTGATCTGTGGCACAGCAAGTATTTGAGAATATCTCAAATATGCACAAATGTTGTGTCCAATAATGTTAATTAAGTACGTTATTTTCATGGTATATGCAGCACTTAAGCAATATCCAGTTTTCTTCTTCAGATTGCATAAATGAAAGCATAAAAAAAGGCACCCAAAAAAAAAAAGTCCTGCTTTGTGACACATTTCCAACACAAACACCGTTTCCTGCATTAAACACACGTTTAAATCTCTTGCAGTGAGCGGAAAAAAACACAAAACATGCAAGAAATCAGCAACATAATAAAAACACTAATGGACCACCACAGATATAGATCTCATAAGATCACCTCTTTGGTGAGAATGTGAAGAGGAGGAGGACAAGAAGAAAGATGGTGGAATCTAAACCATCCACCAAACCTTGCAGTACTATTCTTTTATGTTTACTTTAATTATT
>NC_136599.1:2590801-2613301 GCF_910589615.1 Taurulus bubalis
TGCGATAAAATGGGGCTAGAACTGGTTCTCAACCTTTTTTCAGCCAAGTACCTCCAAACCAAAATACACCAAAGTGTAAATGTTTCTTAAATTAACTCTGTTACATCACTGTCTCTTAGCTTTTAGTTTATTTTAACTTGTCTTGTTCTGTGTTTTCTGTCTGTGACTATGTGTTTTTTATGCTGCTGCCTGTCTTGCCCAGGTCTCCCTCGAAAAAGAGATTTTTAATCTCAATGGGACTCTCCTTGCTAAATAAAGGTTTAAGGAAAAACATAACCAGCGCACATTCTTGGTTGAAAAAACAATGTAATACACATTGCTGTGCCATCAGTGTCTGATTTAATATAGAATATATACAATTCAGTTCATGAATTTACACCTATATTTGATTGAATATTTATTAATTAACTATTTTTAAAGGATTTTTACACGTACCACCATTTGAGAACCACTGCCTTAGAACAAACATAGCAAACTAATAACGAAGACTGCTTTTGCATCGATGTGTGAATTTATGTGGTATTTACTTACCTGGATTAGCCAAACACAATTATAAATTAACTTCTTATCATTTAATTGTCTTGAAAATATGAAGATACCGTGATAAATGATTTTATCCGCATCTCCCACTTCGATGTTAGAGTCACTCTGATGTGATTATGAGACTAAAATATAACAAGTCTGTGTGTCTTTCCTGTGATTTAGTCGTGTAGTGTCGAGGTGAGAGTCCTGAGATCTACAGAACATATTCATCAGTGTGTTGTGTACACACTGTATTGAGAAGGGGCCGCTATTAACCGTTATAGCGCATAACTGCATGCTGGGTAGGACTCGCTCTCCGTCGCTTCCTACGATATTAACCGCTACAGCGCAGAACTGCATGCTGGGTAGGACTCGCTCTCCGTCACTTCCTACGATATTAACCGCTACAGCGCAGAACTGCATGCTGGGTAGGACTCGCTCTTCGTCGCTTCCTACGATATTAACCGTTACAGCGCAGAACTGCATGCTGGGTACGCTGATCTTTAACTGCACTCATGACATCACATTAGGATATCTTTCCTTGTATCCTTGCAAAGTCATTGTGAACGCCATATTCTTATTTTTTTATTAATATGCAGTGACGGTGTTGTATTTAATTATATTTAGACGAGATGGAACGCTTTATTAATTATTATATAATATATATATTACAATATATATATATATATATAATAATTATTGTTGCTTTAGAAAGAGAGAAAGAAAAAAAATATGTTTGCATACAAAACCATGAGGGATTAATAATTCAACATTATTTTACATATTCTCTTTATTTGCCCGACTTCATTCATTAACACGACATAATGCGTGGATGCGATTATCTTAGAACAGATCTTTAACAGCGAGGACGAGAGGCTCTTTTTCCAAGCAGCTGTATGCATGAGAGAAAAAAAAGAGAAAAAGAAGAAGAAGATTTCAAGCGTGGGAGGAATTTTTACATCTGAAGGGAGGGAGGATGCAATCAGCAGCACGGGACTCGCGGTGAGGCCTCCTCGGGTGACAAATTGAAAGTGTCTGGGCCTAGTTTATAGCCCTGATCAGGTCAAACGAAAAATATTGGAGGTCTCGGTGAGGAGACAGGCCCGCCTGCTGCAGATAAATGGACTGATCATTTCTTATTGAGAAACAATTCCTAAAAGGTAGTTTACTGTGTGACTGGGGAAGCGGGCGAGCGGAGAGCCGAAGCGGCGCTCCCACTGCTCCCTCCCTGACCCTTCCTCCACCGCCGGGGATTAAATGGATAGAGAGAACGCGCCTTTCTGATGGCACTCCTCCGCCGGAGAGACACTCCATTTGTTATGAAGTAGGGGTTCTGATGAAGTGTAGGGAAGCTCCTCTTTCTCTTTCAACCCCCCACCCCTCGCCTTGCTTTTCTCCGGCACTACAAGGCCGGCCTTCAGTCTGCTTCACATGAAATGGATGGAAGGAGCCGATTGAATTTTACACTCCCCTGGTCATGATTAATGTGTTTGGTGGTGTGGGGCGCCTCGCCGCAGTGGCGCTCCTCCGCCACTAGCTGGTGCTCAAGCTTGCAGCCGGATAACGTTAGCAGGGAAGCAGAAGAGAAGGGGGGGCAGTTTTGTTTTAAAATGGTTATTTCCAGGCCTGGAAAAGTCCTTGAAAAACATAAAATCCCAAAATGTTTCGTCAATGTCATGTAAATGTGTTATATTTATGTGTTCATGACGTTCATTTACGCTGAGTTTGAAATAATGAATATGCTTTTAAAAGAAAGACGCTCAAAATATAAGCAGGCATACATACAGGCATCTATATAAATGTTTATTCTTTTAATCAAACTATTGTCTCATTCATTTGTGTCATGTAAGGTTTACTGTATGCTTTGTGTTCTCATTGTTAGTTTAAATACTACATTTACTCACTTTTTACTGTTTACACCCAGACTTCACTAAATGTTTGTCATGGACATTTGGTTTAAAGTCATGAAATGCATTGGTCACAATGTGTATGAACCCTGTATCAGGGTTCTTACGGTCATGGAAAACCTGGAAAAGTCATGGAATTTTAAAATGGTTATTTCCAGGCCTGGAAAAGTCCTTGAAAAAAATAAAATCCCAAAAGTGTTGTAAATGTGTTATATTCATGTGTTCATGTCGTTCATTTACGCTGAGTTTGAAATAATGAATATGCTTTTAAAAGAAAGACACTCAAAATATAAGCAGGCATACACTCTGGTTCTCATTGTTAGTTTAAATACTACATTTTCTCTTTCATTTCACAAAATGTTTGGTCATGGAAATCTGGTTTGAAGTCATGGAAACCCATTGGTCAGAGTGTGTATGGACCCTGTCCTTAAACTCTCCTCCCCGGTGCGTTAATAGGAAATCTCTGCTCTTGCCCACTCCGCTCGTTATGACTTCACGCTCAGTTTCTCGGCGTACCCGGTGTTACTTGGCAGGCGGCGGCGTAAATGTCAACTCATCACTTAACCCGTTGTTAGAGGGCGAGAGGCCCGGTAGAAGGATGCCAGGTCACGTTATCGGATTCCTTAACAGACGCTCGCGGTGACCGTTTACTTATTCTGACTTCACGCGTGGACCGCTTGCCTTTTGAAAATATTTTTTTTTTCAAAAATAATCTCTTATGGAAGGTTAAAAAAGCAAGAGACAACACAGATTTACAATGAGACGTAAACGCAGGAGTTTTACAGCGCTAAGGTAATTGTATTATAAGTCCAGACGTCCTCAGAGTATCTGGTGATAAGGAGACATATTTAATGGCATTAATGGCGGTAAGGCTGAGAGGAGCCGACTGGATTTACAGAAGTGCCTTTAGATGAGAGATCAATTAAGAGGTAACTAAGTGGATGAGCCAGACTAAGCAGGAATTGGAGCAGGTTTCATTTTGCATAAATAATGTACAGTGTGAGAAGAGCGAGGCTGCATCCGGACACCGTTTCCATTCATTTATCTCAAATCCACGACATATTCTCCCCCATAATCGTGCTTCTTCATCACTGCCGTTCATCTAATTCCACGGACATCTTTCGCCGTCCTCTATGCACGCATCTCGCATCGCACGCGTTCATACGGTTATCGGCCCAAACAGAAGCGCTTTAACCGGATTGCACGTCGTCCCGGGGCGTCCTCCTCCGGGGTCCAGAACCCCGGCTTCGATCATCGGGACTTCAGCGGATGATGGATGGAGCTGTCTGGCTCCAGGTTGTCGTGGCATCTGTTGCATGGCGCGCTCGCTGTATCCGAGCATGCATGCACACAGACCGGCCTCCACCACCAGTGCTTCAAAATAAAAGGACCCGAAACATACAAAGATACTTACAAAATAAAAGCTGCAAGAAATAGTCACCCTATCAAAAGAAGCTCTTCAGGGTCGGTTACACTCTTCAGGCCCGACTCTCTTCTGCTGACTGGTGCATTGGATCCCATGTATTGTGGTTTGGGGTCACAGATTGTAACTTTTAGAGATCCCTGATCACGCTGTTTTTGCCCCCGATACCAATTGCCGATCATTGATGATCCATATTGGTAGAAACTGATATTTAGTTATAGCAGCTGGTCCACAAGGCTCCAGACTTTTTCTTTTCTTTTCACTAAATTAGTAAATCATCAAAAATTCTAATTGTAGGCTTTTTCTTTTCTTTGTTCTCGTCATCTTTTATTGATTTAAAAAATAATAATTGCCAAGTAGTTTTAATGTATTATTATCTGCTTAGAGAGCTGGTGTGAGGAACTTAAACGGGTCATAATTCATCTCCAATATCCATGTTATATTACTGTGAAAACGTCTCCTGGATTATTTGTTTCTCACCAAAGCTACATTTTACATGATTACATTTGAACACACCACGGTACATGGACAACGATCGGTTCCACCGCTACTTCTGACCTAAGCTGACTCCTAACCGAATGGGTGTCTGTGGCTGGGATGGCTTAAAAATGGCTGGCAGGTCCATCCTCTCCTTAAGTTGGTTTGGGGTTGAAGGTGCAGAGGGAGGAGAGGGGAGATAACTGGAGATAAAAACAATGGGAGAGTGACGAAGGCAGGGATGGCCGAATGAGGGAGAAATCAATAGGAAATCAGTGTTTGGGGAGGGCCTGTCGTTTATCAGGTGACACGGTTAAACAGCGTTAAGGCACTAAAAGTGAGAAAAATATGGGCCATCCCCGTGCTGGTATTGATCACAGGGGAATGGGGCGGCAGAAGGCCGAAGCCACTAATAAAATAAGACGTATCTGAGTGGGAATCAGCCAGGGATCGATGGGCACGGTGATCAAGGCCAAAAACATCTTCACTGGGATTTAAGCTGGTTCTTCTGTCCCGTGCCGCCCTCACAGTATGAGCACGTTGTGTGATGGACGTGGTGGGGTCACTTAGGGGGCCCTCGGGCCGGACTTACCCGTACCATAAAGAGAGAGCGAGAGGGGTAAAAGCATGGATCTGGAGAGAGAAGTTGAGGGATGGGATGAGAGAGAGAGAGAGAGAGAAACTTTGCTCTTTTTCTCCCACATGCTTTTTCCAATCTACACGGTGAGTTTTATCTGTCTGCCACAGTGACGAAATGTCTAGTTTACTTTGTTCAGATTCCTCTGCTTCATGTGTTAAAGCTGTATTCTCTCTCCTGACCACCAGGGGACGACTCCTCTGGTTGTATAGAAGTCTATGTTTCATGTGTTAAAGCTGCATTCTCTCTCCTGACCATCAGGGGACGACTCCTCTGGTTGTATAGAAGTCTATGTTTCATGTGTTAAAGCTGCATTCTCTCTCCTGACCATCAGGGGACGACTCCTCTGGTTGTATAGAAGTCTATGCTTCATGTGTTAAAGCTGCATTCTCTCTCCTGACCATCAGGGGACGACTCCTCTGGTTGTATAGAAGTATATGCTTCATGTGTTAAAGCTGCATTCTCTCTACTGACCACCAGGCGACGACTCCTCTGGTTGTATAGAAGTCTATGCTTCATGTGTTAAAGCTGCCTTCTCTCTACTGGCCACCAGGAGGCGACTCCTCTGGTTGTATAGAAGTCTAAGCTCCCTGTCTTGTATAAAGCATTTTTAACTCTGCAAATGTACAGTATATAGCCAGATGTGTGCGTTTCTAAACGATGCACTCTTAGTTTTATTTCTCAGTCAGCAGTGTCAAGAGTATGAATTAATTTGCAGAATAAGTGATTTCTTTGTTGTTCTTTGTTTAATTTGTATACACGTAGGAAGTAACCCGTCTTAACACACGCGTTGAAGATGACACGTCGTTTTCAATGCGCCATAATGGTGGTATTGTGTGAACACCAGAGTTGTTTTAAATAAATATGAAAGAACGAAAAAAAAAGTGAAGCAGTCTGAAGTTTTTGGGAAGTTTTTCAGGGTTTGCCTCATCAACTGTTAACGGCGCTCTGCTGTCAATAACAATAAGAATCCTGCGACATTTCTCACTTTTCTCTGCTTTATCTTCATCCGCCCTCATTTGGAAGCTGCTGTGTCGGTGTCATCACGCCAGAGGTTCCCGCCTCACAATGGGCCATAACGGGGGACTCAGTCGTTGTGGCTGATTAACATCTGGCGGTCGGCATTTAAGGAATAGAAACGCAGGGTTTTGAGCATTATTCCGGCTTCTTACATGCGCTTTAGTGGTGGCGTAAAGAGACGGGGAATCTCCACACAGACCTCAGTTTTCTTTCTTCTCTTTCCGTTTTCTCCCAGTTTATTGCACGCCAGATGGTGCGAGGAGATTTCTCTTGGAAGAGATATGATAGCGGAGGTGCTAACGGAGAAGTCGAGGCCCGTGGTCCGGAGGGACGTTCAATTCCAGTAATTCTGAAAAATCTCCTCCGCAGTCGTCGTGTGCGTTTACGTCTTCGTGAACAGATGTGAGCGGCTAACGGTTCCCCGAGTGTGAACGAGGACGCGGGATGTTCTTTGTCTTTCTGTCCCCGGTAAAGATATCTCAACATCACACGCATAAGGCGGCAAAAACATTTAGAAATGTGTGCTGGCCGGCCGCTTCTGTTCTTGGAAAGTTCTGTTTGCTGCCGGACGTTCAATCTTTCAGTGCGTTGGTGTTCAGTGTTCACAATGTTCAGTGTTCACAATGTTCAGTGTTTACAATGTTCAGTGTTCACAATATTCAGTGTTCACAATGTTCAGTGTTTACAATGTTCAGTGTTCACAATATTCAGTGTTTACAATATTCAGTGTTCACAATGTTCAGTGTTCAGTGTTTACAATGTTCAGTGTTTACAATATTCAGTGTTCACAATGTTCAGTGTTCACAATGTTCAGTGTTTACAATATTCAGTGTTCACAATGTTCAGTGTTCACAATGTTCAGTGTTCACAATGTTCAGTGTTTACAATGTTCAGTGTTCACAATGTTCAGTGTTTACAATGTTCAGTGTTCACAATATTCAGTGTTCACAATGTTCAGTGTTTACAATGTTCAGTGTTCACAATATTCAGTGTTTACAATATTCAGTGTTCACAATGTTCAGTGTTCAGTGTTTACAATGTTCAGTGTTTACAATATTCAGTGTTCACAATGTTCAGTGTTCACAATGTTCAGTGTTTACAATATTCAGTGTTCACAATGTTCAGTGTTCACAATGTTCAGTGTTCACAATGTTCAGTGTTTACAATGTTCAGTGTTCACAATGTTCAGTGTTTACAATGTTCAGTGTTCACAATGTTCAGTGTTTACAATGTTCAGTGTTCACAATGTTCAGTGTTCAGTGTTTACAATGTTCAGTGTTCACAATATTCAGTGTTTACAATGTTCAGTGTTCACAATGTTCAGTGTTCAGTGTTTACAGTGTTCAGTGTTTACAATGTTCAGTGTTTACAGTGTTCAGTGTTTACAATGTTCAGTGTTCACAATGTTCAGTGTTTACAGTGTTCAGTGTTCACAGTGTTCAGTGTACAGAATGTTCAGTGTTCACAGGATCTCAGAGGTTTCCTGTGTTGAGTGAAAAAACGGCAACTGTCTTTGTGCAGTTTAGAGTCGCATAGCAGAGATAGCAGAGGACCAGGACCAGGACTAGGACCAGGACCAGGACCAGGACTAGGACCAGGACCACGACTAGGACCAGGACTAGGACCAGGAACATGACTAGGACCAGGACCAGGAACATGACTAGGACCAGGACCAGGACTAGGACCAGGACTAGGACCAGGAACATGACTAGGACCAGGACCAGGACTAGGACCAGGACCAGGACTAGGACCAGGACTAGGACCAGGACCAGGACTAGGACCAGGACCAGGACTAGGACCAGGACCAGGACTAAGACCAGGAACATGACTAGGACCAGGGCAGTTGCATCGGAGAAGTGAGTGTAAATACTAAACGCCCGCTGACCAGAGTCCTTGTTCCTCCGCTGTTTCTTTAACGAGCTACAAGTGAAGGAGCCGAGCGGAGAAGCAGAAGTGTGACAAATAGCAGCAGATCATGCAGAAAATGTGCTAAACATCAGTTACTGCACATGGGAGGAATGGTGTGTTTGTGCAGTGTTTGCTGTCCAAGGAGTTCTGGTGGGGAAGTTTAAAAAAAAAAGAAGGGTTGCTCTCACAGCTGGGGACTTGGAATTGAACACACGGCTTCCTTGTTCCACAGTTTAAGAAAAAATATTATGTTGAGGAGGGCAGAAAATGTTGCTGGGGTTTTGAGTTTCTTTTGATGTGTCCTGATGACGATTATGAAATCCAATAAAAACTAATTAGGAAATTAGGAGGCAGATCAATAGGGTTTGCTCTGGTGGAGCGTGCTGAGTGTGTGTGTGTGTGTGTGTGTGTGGCGGTCAGTTTCTCGTGTGTTGCAGCTCTGACCCGGCCAAAGCAATTGTTACCGATACTCCTCTGTGGATTCAAGCCGCTCAACCCTCACACGGCTGTAATTTATATTTTGTCGACTGCCGGTTTCTTCGTCCGAGCGTAATCTGATTCCAACGGGTTCCTCGTTTTTTTTTTGGTGCTAATTCCAACCTTCTAACGTTACACCCTAATGTACCCTGAAACCTCTTTATCGCTTCTTTACTGCTCCGGCTTACTTAATTTATTTATTTAGCGTTTTGGGGTTTTGACCGCCGCAATAAAACAAAACAAGGAGTGACGTCGTGGTGCGGCGCTGACAGCCGCGTGATGGAGAGCTGGATGAGGTTTCCGTCTCGCCCTTGTCTCCAAAGACGGATGGCCGTGTTCGGGTTCTGTATTGAGAACTAGGCTATCTTGAATTTTACCCTTTCAGCACTTTTGGAAAACAAAGTTTTGATATTCGTGAAATTAATATCTATGTTTACGGTGGCTTTCTTTCATCTGAAACCACGGTTTCAGAAAGCAGTCTGGACACGAGTTCTTGAGAATCCTTCTGGGAACGGGGTCGTGTTGGTTTAGTTTGCATCGTGTGACACAGTTTATAAAAGTGTGAAATAAAGTTTTGCTGGCAACCGTTATGGGACGATGTTCAGTGGAAATGTGCAATCAGGAGCTCGGCATTTTTTGTAATCAATAAAAATACAATCTTTTATTTCCTAATCATTTAAATTGTGTGTTTATAGAAGAGAATAATCACTATAGATGACTATAAAAAAGTAAAAGCACAACATTTGGGGAAATTTGTTTGTCATAGTTGCAGCTTACAGACACAAACATTACAATAACAAGCATAAAATATATAGCTGTATATATATATATATACAGCAAAACCCAATACATACAACGAAACAGCAGAGAGTTTTAATTTAGGAAATTAAATGTAAACAATAGAGAAAGTGCAAAAATGCAAAGTATGTGTAGTTTCTGAATTGGTACAAATGTGATCGAGGCGTCTCTAAAAATTATATTTGCTCCCTTTTTTCTTCTTCTTGCTGATCTCTTCAGGTTCATACGTTCATGGAAAACCTGGAAAAGTCATGGAATTTTAAAATGGTTATGTCCAGGCCTGGAAAAGTCCTTGAAAAAATAAATCCCCAAAGGTTTAGTAAAAGTCATGTAAACGTGTTATATTCATGTGTTCATGTTGTTCATTTACGCTGAGTTTGAAATAATTTCTATGCTTTTAAAAGAAAGACACTCAAAATATCAGCAGGCATATATGGCTGCTTCTATATAAATGTTTATTCTTTTAATCAAACTATTGTCTCATTCATTTGTCATTTAAGGTTTACTGTATGCTTTGTGTTCTCATTGTTAGTTTAAATACTACATTTACTCACTTTTTACTGTTTACACCCAGATTTCACTAAATGTTTGTAATGGAAATTTGGTTTAAAGTCATGAAAAAGTCATGAAATCCATTTGTCAGAATGTGTATGAACTCTGTCTCTCTCCCTCCCTCTCTCTCTCTCTCTCTCTCTCTCTCTCTCTCTCTCTCTCTCTCTCTCTCTCTCTCTCTCCCTCCCTCTCTCTCTCTCTCTCTCTCTCTCTGGTCCTGTTCCTCGGCCCTACTTGCCTCTCGGTATGGAAACGGGCCTTTATTTAGCGGCCGGACTCGTCCGTGTCCGCGGCCGCCGATCTGTCCTTGTCTAATTACGGCTGCTGGCTGCTGCCCGCGTGCACATGACTAATGGAGGGGCCGGGGAGGAGGAGGAGGAGGAGGAGGAGGAGGAGGAAGCCGTGGACGAGCAGGCCGGGCCCGCTTGGTGATTTGCGGACCAGGCACTCTGTCATTGCCCCGGACCCATTTGTCTTCAAGAGGAGTCGGGCAGGAGAGGGGTGGAGACGGTTGGGGGGGTAAAATGGTTTACAATGAGTCCCATTTTCCAGCACTTTCATCCTCGGCCACAACGGCGCGCATGGTTTGCCAGCGATGGGATGGGATGGAAGACGTGATGTAGGACGTGACAGAAACCCTGACAGCTCGCCGCTGCCATTTCTTCCTCGGGGGTTGGCCCTCCCGCTCCCCAGAGAGAAGCCTTATCTGTTTCCTCCCTGTCAGAGCAGCGGCTCTGTGGATCCAACGCTCGGCTGTCCGGACTCCAACCCGGAGACCAATTACGTCTCCGACTACGCGTCACCCGCAGCCTTTTCTTTTTACGTCACCGCTCAACGTGATTGAGACGTTTTTCTGAATGTTGTCCACGTAATCCCCAAATGAGGAAGTGTAAACAGGGTTCACACGGTCATGGAAAACCTGGAAAAGTCATGGAATTTTAAAATGGTTATTTCCAGGCCTGGAAAAGCCCTTGAAAAAAAATATAATCCCCAAAAGTTTAGTAAAAGTCATGTAAATGTGTTATATTCATGTGTTCATGTCGTTCATTTACGCTGAGTTTGAAATAATTTCTATGCTTTCAAAAGAAAGACTCAAAATATAAGCAGGCATACATACAGGCATCTAAACTATTGTCTCATTCATTTGTGTCATTTAAGGTTTACTGTATGCTTTGTATTCTCATTGTTAGTTTAAATACTACATTTACTCACTTTTTCATGTATTCACCGAGATTTCACTAAATGTTTGGTCATGGAAATTTGGTTTAAAGTCATGGAAAAGTCATGGAAATGCACTGGTCAAAATGTGTATGAACCCTGTTTTTATGTCACCATTCAATGCTCAACATGTGTAATTCATCCGGCGTTCGTAGCCAAAAAAAAGCCAACACAAATGACGAAATGTTTTTCTGAATGTTGTCCACGTAATCCCAAATGTATAAAAGTATAAAGACCGATGAACACACACACACACACACACACACACACACACACACACACACACACACACACACACACAGTGCGGTGGTGAGCTGCCTCATGGATGTTATATCTTGTCTATTTGCTTGTTATATATGCAGATGTGTTTATTGTGGTCATGAGATTTGACTGAGGGTGATTAAACTTTTATTTGTTGGCAGATTGAAAAGCAAGTTTTCTTAAAACGATTGCCAAAAACTACACAGACAAGAAGCTGTGAAAAAGGCCATTTTTTCCAGAAAAAAACTACCAAAGCGAAGCTTACAATTGGTGATATTTCATCAAAAACATGTCTCATTTAAAAATAATCAGTTTCCTCCAAACTAATTCTGTTAAACACATTAAATTCTGATTGATTCGCCTAAGACCAACAGTCACGTGACCGACAACCAGTGTATACTTGCGTACTTCAGTGACGGCATTTCCACAGTTGTTTCAACCCAAACGGAGATCTTTTCCTCAACCTAACTATTTCACGACCTATTTGAAGCAGAAAATGTCCTGCTTTATTCCGAGCCACGGGTATTTTCAAAAAGCCACGGGTCCCGTGGCTTTTTGAAAATACCCGTGGCTCGGAATAAAACAGGACATTGACACGTGTTGCAGACTTTCATAGGAAAAAGCAGGAAAAATTTGAAGTAGCTTTTCTTACAAACCGTTGCGTGAGGAATACGTTGCGTCCGGAGATGACGGTCAATGGTACCCGTGGCTTTTTGAAAATACCCGTGGCTCGTAATAAGCGAAATTTTTGAAAATACTTGTGGCTCGTAATAAGCAACATTTTTGAAAATACCCGTGGCTCGTAATAAGCGGACATTTTTGAAAATACCCGTGGCTCGGAATAAGCGCAAATTTTTTTAAATACCCGTGGCTCGGAATAAATCAGGACATTGACACGTATTGCAGACTTTCTTAGGAAAACATAGGAAGAAATTTGAAGTAACTTTTCTCACAAACCATTGTGCCCGGAGATGACGGTCAATGGTACCCGAGGCTTTTTGAAAATACCCGTGGCTCCTAATAAGCGGAAATTTTTGAAAATACCCATGGCTCGTAATAAGCGGAATTTTTGAAAATACCCGTGGCTCGTAATAAGCGGAAATTTTTGAAAATACCCGTGGCTCAGAATAAAGCAGCAAATTGACACGTGTTGCAGACGTTCGTTGGAAAAAGCAGGACAAATTAGTAACTTTTCTTACAAACCGTTGCGTGAGGAATACGTTGCGTCCGGGGATGACGGTCAGTGGCTCTTTGAAAATACCCGTGGCTCGTAATAAGCGAAAAATTTTGAAAATACCCGTGGCTCGGAATAAAGCAGGACATTGACACGTGTTGCAGACTTTTGTAGGAAAACACAGGAAAAAATTTGAAGTAACTTTTCGTACTAACCGTTGTGTGAGGAATACGTCTTGGTTGGTAGTCGATGATTAGTGAAGCAAAAGCACATTTTAGGTGCATTTTGCTCTAGTTTCTCACTCTAAAGGTGTTTTTTAAGCTTTCTGAATCCACCTGCGTCCCTCGTCCACCTGAGTCCTCATTAGACCGGCGCTGAGGTTTCTTTATCCATGCAGACAGGAAGGAGCGGCGGTAGGGCAGGAACTACTAACTCTGTATTGATTTTACACAGTTTCTATCTCCCCCCTTTCCCTTTTCCTCTCTCTCCAGGTCTTTTTAAGTAAATAAACACCAGATTTGTCATGTTTGTCCAGGCGGAGGAGCGGGTCGATGGAGGGCCCAGCCCGGCTTTTTTCCTCGGCCGGGTCGGCCATGATTCATTCTGCCATCTCGTGGATGGAGGGGTTCGGGTGGGATTGTTGAAGGGTCGCCTGTGGAGCCTCTCTCTGACCTCCCTCGCTCCCCTCACGCCGCCGGTCCTAAATCACCGTCTGTCAGCTGCGCCGGCAGAACAATGGCGCCGGGGTCTCAGGCTGCAGCCGACCGGACACGGTTTCCTCCGTCGTTAGTGGGAGCTCGTCCCGGCTCTGGACCTTCCTGGACCCCGAGCTCCCACGGGACCCCAAAGGAGGCTTGGGGGTTCGGCTTCAGCCTCACGCTCCGACGACTCCTGAGGAGTGTTGGTATTGGGGCCACGGAGGACGGAACGCTGCCTCATGGACGTTACATCTTGTCTGTTTGCTTTGCAGATGTGTTGGTTGTGGTCATGAGATGTGACTGAGGGAGATTCAATGTTGAGATAGTTGGCAGATTGAAAAGCATGTTTTCTTAAAATAATCGGCAAATTCTACAGAGGCGATCACAGACAAAAAGCTATGAAAAAGGCCATTATTTACAACAGTCTTTGAACACAAACACTTCAGTCAGAAAAAAACTACCAAAGCGAAGCTTAACATTAAAAACATGTCTCATTTCAAATCTCACTCTGAATAATCGGTTTACTCCAAACTGATTCTGTTAAAAAACATTAAATTCTGAGCAACGAGGAAGCCGTGATTGACTCGCCTGAGACCAACAATCACGTGACCAAAAAATCACCAAAAAAATCACCCATAAATCACCCATAAATGTGTGAAACTTTGACTGAACTGCAGAACACAGAGCAGAGAGGAGAGGCTGCAAGGAGAGGTTGTAGACATGTAAATATGTAATACATCACATTTGTGTGCACTTGGAAAAATGTTTATGTTATAGATTCCATTGTTTTCCAATTTCTGTAAAATAAATGATCAAATAAATTGAGCTTGCGTTTTGTATTATAGCTCAGTAACCGTGTTATCTCTCTACTTCTAGTGATGCCGGTCCAGAGAGGAGCAGGACTTCATGTTGCTGTGGACATTCAGGCTCAGAGGGTCAATAAATGATGATGATAATCTTTCGTTTTAGGGCTAAATGGAACCGGATTGACTGGATGCTTCTACCTTGTTGTCTCGATTGTTTTTTTCTCACTTCCCGACTCGCCCTCTTCTCTTTTTCCCGTTTAAAGCCACGAGTCCGAGGTCAATCTATCAAATCTCCTAACTGAGGGCCGATCAATACGTCAGCAGCCCAACACTCCCTCAGCAGTTATGATGATGTCCTCTCCTCTCCTATCTTCTCCTCTCCTCTCCTCTCCTGTCCTCTCCTCCTCTCCTCTCCTCCTCTCCTCCTCTCCTCTCTCCTCTTCTCTCCTTCTCTCCTCTCTCCTCTCCCCTCTCCCCTCCTCCTCTCCTCATCCTCTCCTCTCCTCTCCTCTCCTCCTCCTCTCCTCTCCTCTCCTCTCCTCTGAGCCGGGGATCGAACCCGGCTGTCAGGAGGCCTGACGGAGAGCATGAATCACTATTACTGGAGCTGCTGGGTTCAAAACTCTGATGTAAGTAGTGTAGTAGTAGGACCACACACACACACACACACACACACACACACACACACACACACACGCACACACAAAAACACACACGTGCGCGCAAATGCAAAAACACATTAAAAAAAAACACTTGTTCATAGGGGAATTAACCACACACACGCACACAGACATACACACACACACACACACACACACGCACACAGACATACACACTCACACATTACACAAACACACACTCAAAAACACACACATATACACACAGACAACCACACTCGCACAAACACACACACACACACACACACACGCAAAAACACATAACAAAAAAAACACTTCTTCATAGACTGGAACGTAAAGGGGAATTAATTACACACACACACACACACACACATATACACTCACGTATTACACACACACACATTCAAAAACACACAACCACACACGCAAAAACACACACATACACACACACGTATACACACACACAAAACACACATGCAAAAACACGCACGCAAAATGAATCACTATTACTGGAGCTGCTGGGTTCAAAACTGATGTAAGTAGTGTAGTAGTAGGACCACACACACACACACACGCGCGCAGACGCAAAAACATGCACACGCAAAAACACACACAAAAGCAAACATACAGACACAAACACACACGTAAAAACACACAACAACAACATTTGCCTATCCTAAAAAAAAAACCTCTTCATAGACTGGAACGTAAAGGGGAATTAACCACACACACACATACACGCAAAAACACACACACACACCTAGACGTGCACACTTTATCACTCAATGAAGTGTGAGTTGGTGTTTGACCCATTAGCTGTGGAACCCGATCCAGCGCCTCTGGACTTGTTAGCCGCTGTGAGCTCAGGCCGGCGGCTCCGGTTCCCGGCTAATCTCATTGCAGCGCTTTAGCCGCGGCTAGCGGATGCCTGCATGTCCGACACACAGCCCACACACTAATAGCACCGCGCTTTGTGTTCACAGTGTGTGTGTGTGTGTGTGTGTGTGTGCTCAAAACAACACGTGTATGGATCTGTTACTGAACAGTGAGCACAGGGCGAGGGAATATGATGTCCAAAAGATGGTGTGTGTGTGTGTGTGTGTGTGTGTGTGTGTGTGTGTGTGTGTGTGTGTGTGTGTGTGTGTGTGTGTGTAAATAACATTGTAGTTCACAGGATGCAGTTCCCTTAATACGCCGTCCTAATGTGATTTGGCGTCTGCAGCGTCTGCGCCGGCCGGTGTGCGTTTCTGCTGACTGCTCCGTTTGTGTTGGTGTGGATGAGCGGCTCCGGAGGAGCGTTATGCATCCTTTCAGCGCTTAAAGATGATGTGCACGGCGGCGGCAGGACCATTAGACAAACAAGGAAATATGTCCTTTGATTAAAATATCTTTTATCTCGTTATTGATTAAAAGGCTTAGTTTGGTAATAGAATGTCTGGGCTCTGCTCTCTGTGCAGAGGAAGGAAGAAAGTGGATTCAGCTCCACACACACTATCACAAGCAATGAAGCCACTTATTGCATTTTAATTTATATTTATGAAGTTGAATGACAGCAACTTGCATCTTTGCTGTTTAGCGGTCGCTGGAGAACAACAATCTCCAGATGTCAATTTTGTTAAACATTTATTATTCCATTCATTGTTTTGTATTTGCTTCACGTTGTTTTCTTTCCTTTTCATTTGTAAGTGTTGTTGCTCAGAGAAGAATGAGAGCTCATTGTTGTGAATTCACTTTCTTTAACAGCAGTAAGAGTAATCCTCAGTAATGAGATGACGAATCATAACGTCATCACTCGACTGACCTCAGTCACTAAAGTACATTTTTATATTTTTATATTTTTAATCATTTATCTGATATCGCTTAAAAAAGAAAAAGAACATTTTTCCATTTTTTTTACATTTTATAAAACATACAACAATCATCTTGTAAACCCACGGGGACGACGACAACGCAAACGTTTCCTCAAACTTGCGTTTATTATTAATTAACACACATTTGACTTCATGGATTTTCCTCGACAACATATAAAATAACACACACACAGAATAACTCATAATTAATGTCGATGCATAATGAATATTGTGGGATTAATATTCCTTATTTCATGTGAGATTTTTTGGGTAATGCATATGTATAAAAAATATGATGCATTCAAATGCTGTTTTTGGTTGTGGGTGACCGTGGCGCCGGGCGAGAGGTCGAAGCATCCGGTTCGGCCTTATTTCTAATATTATATAATCATAATATCATCCGACGCCTGGACTAGATGTTCCACTACTTGCAGTTCTAAGAACTACATTAATTATTTACTAATGAATAAGGAGCTTTCTTTTTTTCAGCAAGTGGGTCCAGAACACTTTTTGAACCCCCGACTTTCCCGAAGGAGAGTCATGTGACACGTGAACACAGAGAGCGACGGCTCGATGTTCTGCGGCTTCCAGACATCGGAGGTCGCGACCTCCGCCTGCTCCTCGTTAGACGAGCGGCTGAGAGGCCGAGAGTCACGGCGTGTTTATCCTCGTCCCCGTGAACGCCTCCCCGTCCTCCTCCTCAGCTCACGACAAAGAGGAAGAGCGCGTGTGTGTGTGTGTGTGTGTGTGTGTGTGTGTGTGTGTGTGTGTGTGTGTGTGTGATGGAGAGACACTGTGCTGAGGCTGAATGAGAACAGATGGAGATGTGCTTTTTAATTAACCCTGCAGAATCACAGGGCTGAAAACAGGCCTCGGTCCGTGAATAACACCCTGCACATCCAGGGTGTGTGTGTGTGTATGACTTTGTGTGTGTGTGTGTGTGGAGTAGCCGGAGCATCGACCCGTTCCTCCCCCCCATCCCCCTTCCCTAGAGCGGGGCGTTTTATTTCTCATTAGCGGGCAGCAAACTGCTGGGGGATGAAATTTGCTAACAGGAATTAAAAGTGCATTAACACATCTGAGAGATTCATTTCTGCTAATAGTTTTATTAGTGCTCTGACCTTTCAGTTCATTAGAGGACTGAGGGAGGAGGATAAGAGGGTCTCAGGGCTCCCTGCACTTGGGTAGACCTCTGGAAGTACAGACGCATTCACAAAACCAAGCAACTGACCCCGTTAGGAAAGACTTTTTTAATTTGTGGACTTTAGGGATGTTGAGACGAACCGGTTTTAGGCAACGAAAGTCCTTCCTTCCTGCTGCTGCCAGGCTGCATAACAAGCTGAGCTCACAGTAGACCACACACACCTATATACTTGTTTTTATTCCGTCTGTATATTTAATATTGCTATTGTATTCTTCTTTACTGTTTATTTATATTACTTGATTTTCATTTGTGTGCAATGCTGCTGTAAACCTGCAATTTCCCCACTGCGGGACTAATAAAGGAATTTCTTATCTTTTATCGTAACGCCGGTTGTGTAACGTCACAGTTTCGCAACCGTAAGAACACTAAACACGATATCTATCGTGTTCCTGATCCCTGCGTTCCACACCGGCATCCCAGCCTAAAAATCCACCAAAAAAGGTCCAGCGTTGGGATACAATGTGACCGACGACGATTAACGACACGGTTTAACATCAGAGTGGGAAAAAACTCAATACAAAACATCCGATCTGGAGATCGGCAATGATGCTTTTCTATTCTCTACTCTTGTAATGCTAACGTTACAATGTGAACAAATAATAATAATGACAATTATTATTAATCTGTGTTTAAACCGACAGGACGTCCAGTAACGTTGCAGCTCTCAATTATAAAAAACATTTCATTTAGTTTCGTGGTGCGTTCAAGTTCCAAACGGTAAAAATGTGTATCAGGTAAAATGACAACGTTATATTATTATATATATATATATATATATATATAACTTTTTTTTATCAGAATCAGAATCGG
The DNA here is from genome assembly GCF_910589615.1 of Taurulus bubalis. Taxonomy (NCBI): domain Eukaryota; kingdom Metazoa; phylum Chordata; class Actinopteri; order Perciformes; family Cottidae; genus Taurulus; species Taurulus bubalis. The sequence goes on from NC_136599.1 coordinate 2,609,182, forward strand.
CTTGTGTGTACACATACATGGAATTTGACTCCGGTTACACTTTGATCTAGTCGTACATATTTACATATTATATACAAATAAATAAGAGAAATAAAAAAAAATGAAATTAGACAACAGAGTAGAACACAGAAACTAAGCATCAACATTGACATTGAACTAAAATGTACAATAAAAATACAATCGTTTATTTCCTAATAATTTAAATTGTCCTTTTTTCTCTCTCGCAAATAGACATGAAAGATGACTTAAAGGAAGGAGAAGGAAATAGTTGGTGATGTTAAATATTCTAGTTCATTAGCTATAATTCCATTAGAAATATTCTTGGACAATGTGGACCTGATTAAAATCTTTTTGCATCGTGATGTCCTGGATTGACTGAGCGTCTCTTTAAAGACAGACGGTGTCCGACGGCCGCCATCTTTCTCCTTCACGCCGGTCTCAGCGGCCCGCCGCTCGCCTCCCTCCACTCAATTACCAGAATTTATAACGCAACGTTCTTCAGGTCTGTTAGCGCTGGAGTGTGTCACTTATCCAGCCGGTTAATTGTTTATGAACTGCGCCCTCCTCCCTCTCTCTCAGAGGAAGAGAGAGAACCACCAAAAGGAGCAGCGACTGTGACGAGGACGCCGTTTTTAGCTAACGGCGTCGAGCAGATAGAAGTTCACCGTCCCGAGGAAGGCGGCGGCTAAAGGGGAATTCATGTTGTTTTCTTTCCGTTTTATTGGAAAGCAAGTGAGACAAGTTACGGTGTAATTTGCTTTCCCCTGTTCCCGATAATTAGCACCTTACAGAAATGGAATAACATTGACGAGAAGGTCAATAATCCTGATCTATAGTGAAATTAATCCTGCTATCGACACAACAAGCAAACAATACAATTAAGAGCAGAGGGGGAGGAGGAAAGGAGCCGGTGTGAGGAATAGGATGTCCTTTATCTCCTGGGTTCACTGCAGAAATCCTATGAAGGTTTCTAATTAATTCATCTATTGTTAATGAAGGCCGAGCGAGGAACCAGGGATTATACACAGAGGAAGCAACACAATTAGAGATACCGGCCCAATGATTGCTTTTCTTTTTAACTCGCTGTTGTTTCTCCCGCGGACTTAGTTGACTTACATTTATTGGTCTTTTTTCTTTTTTTTTAAAATGAGCTTAACCTCTTCAGCATGCAGCCACATCCTGCAGGGCGCTTAATACTTTAAGTAGGTATTATGTTAATAAATAAACTGACAATATGTCAAGGAAGTAGATATTCTTGCCCCCATTTTCCTTAATAACAACCCTACAAGTTCCTCTTTTTGGTGTACAACAACACGGAGGCTCCGTAGTTGGCAAACAGTATTACTCCTTTTAACCAGACGGCAACCTCCAGGTCTGAGAAAGTGAAGCCGATGCTGAAGTGACTTAAACCGGCATTCTCTCTCCTGACCACCAGGGGGCGACTCCTCTGGTTGTATAGAAGTCTATACTTCATGTGTTAAAGCTGCATTCTCTCTCCTGACCACTACGGGGCGACTCTTCTGGTTGTATAGAAGTCTATACTTCATGTGTTAAAGCTGCCTTCTCTCTCCTGACCACCACGGGGCGACTCTTCTGGTTGTATAGAAGTCTATGCTCCATGTGTTAAAGCTGCATTCTCTCTCCTGACCACCACGGGGTGACTCTTCTGGTTGTATAGAAGTCTATGCTCCATGTGTTAAAGCTGCATTCTCTCTCCTGACCACCACGGGGTGACTCTTCTGGTTGTATAGAAGTCTATGCTCCATGTGTTAAAGCTGCATTCTCTCTCCTGACCACCACGGGGTGACTCTTCTGGTTGTATAGAAGTATATGCTTCATGTGTTAAAGCTGCATTCTCTCTCCTCCTCAACTCCTTCTGATCATACCTTTCACAATAAAAGCCTGAGACGTATACGCTGGGTAACTGTTTACCACAGGGAACTCAAATCCACTCAGAGCATTCCGGTAAAAGGAAACTCAATCAATAAAACACCTTCCAGTAGCTTAGGCTGTACAACAATGTACCTCAGACAGGAACCCTGGTCGTTGATCTCTTTTTCATTTTATTTTTTTGCACATATTTGCATCGCTGCCGGAATCAACCTGACCCCGCTACGTAGCTTTTGTCACAGAACCATCATCGGAAACCGTTTGTAAAAGGGCAGGTGCCTTCAAGAAATACCTGGCAGGCGATTGGATGAAAACATCTGTCAATCAAACACCCTGCCGGAGCCAGTCTGCAGACTCAAACGTAGACTTGAGCTCCAAAAGCACATAAAATTTTTTTTGTCTTTTTTTTTTGTCACTTCAATTTGTATTCATCTAGATATATTAATATTAAACATAAATACAAAAATTAGGTTTTTCAGACAATAATAAAGTACAAAAAAACAGCACAAAACAAAACAATACAATCACCCCGACACCTCTTTAAAACCCACCTATTTTTAGGCCTCTGCTCGAAAATTACGTACCCAAACTAAAAAAGCTATATCTCTGCAACCACTAGGGCTATTTGAATATTATTGGTGTTTTAGTAAAAGAGTATAATGTGAGTTGTGTGTTTTCAGATGTGTCTATACAGTTTTTATATCAGTATCTGCCATAGACCCCATTGGGCCCCACAGTTTTCAATGGTTACTGATCTTTTACACACATTTGCATACACAGCGCTGCATTTATACCTGCATTTATACCTGCATTTATACCTACATTTATACCTACATTTATACCTGCATTTATACCTACATTTATACCTACATTTATACCTGCATTTATACCTACATTTATACCTACATTTATACCTGCATTTATACCTACATTTATACCTGCATTTATACCTACATTTATACCTGCATTTATACCTACATTTATACCTACATTTATACCTGCATTTATACCTACATTTATACCTGCATTTATACCTGCATTTTCCTGAACACATAAATCCCGCCCAACTGTTAATAGAGCCCCGACCAGTCAACTATTCGTGGCCGTCAAAGCCCCGAAACGCCACAATAACGTCATTTTCTGGCACCTTGAGCCGGCGTCCCCGTAGCCAACATAAAGCGTGCTTAAGGGCTCTGGGCAGCATCGCTCACACCGGACGCCCCGGCCTGTCGGTGGTAGCAGATAACCCAGTGCCGTGACAGAAGGTTCCGGCTCAGTAGCTTTAACTGGCGGTCGGACCGGCCCGGGATCCAGAGGGCCGCCGGAAGGACGGCTGCATCGGGAAGGAAGAGAAGAAGGATGGCCTCTCAAGAATTACGAGCCATTAAATCAGAGCCGGGAAATCTCAAGGTTCCTCAAGACTGCTGCACAAGGAATCTGGGGCCCGGAGAAATATTGTTTATGGTTTAAAAAGCCTGGCGATGGATTTATAAAAGAAACATTCATCATGGCAGGAAAACGGAACAAAACATTCCGGAAATAAATACTCACTCTATAGGTACACTTGTCACCTGGACAGCACAATAACAAGTGAAGGGGCGGAGATTCCTCATGTGCTGGCAGCTGTGTGTGTCCGTGTGTGTGTGTGTGTGTGTGTGTGAGTGTGTGTGAGTGAGGGTGTGTGTGTCTGTGTGTGAGTGTGAGAGAGAGGGTGTATGTGTGTGTGAGAGAGTGTGTGTGTCTGTGTGAGTGTGTGCGTGTGTCTGTGTGTGAGTGAGAGAAAGAGTGTGTGTGTGTGTGTGTGCGTGCGTGAGTGTGTGTCTGTGTGAGTGTGTGTCTGTGTATGAGTGTGTGAGTGTTTTTGCGTGCGTGTGTGTCTGTGTGTGTCTGTGTGTGTGTCTGTGTGTGTATGTTTTTGCGTGTGTTTGATTCCCCTTTACGTTCCAGTCTATGAAGAAGTTTTTTTTTTGTTATGTGTTTTTGCAAATGTTTGTGTGTGTGTGTTTGTTTTTGTGTGTGTGTCTTTTTGTGTGCGTGTGTTTGTTTTTGTGTGTGTGTTTGTTTTTGTGTGTGTGTCTTTTTGTGTGTGTGTGTGTTTGTTTTTGTGTGTGTGTCTTTTTGTGTGTGCGTGTGTTTGTTTTTGTGTGTGTGTCTGGCTGATTCCCCTTTACGTTCCAGTCTATGAAGAAGTGTTTTGTGTGTGTGTGTGTGTGTGTGTGTGTGTGTGTGT
>NC_136599.1:2623301-2628301 GCF_910589615.1 Taurulus bubalis
TGGACGTTCTGCCTCCTTGATGACTGGAGGAAGAAGGAAGCGGAGAACCGCTCTGAGAAAACATCTCTTCCCTCGGCCTCACGGAATGATGGATGAGGAACTTGCACTGTGGCCTCCGATGTCCTCTCCTCTTCCTCATCCTCCTCTTCCTCCCCACACACACACACACACACTCACACACACACACACACACACACTCACTCACTCAGTCACTCACACACACACACACACACAGTGGTAGCGGTGATGGATGGGGAGCTGGCAGCAGACACCCAGAACCACAGCGCCGCTTCTTCACCCGTCTCCTCGTTCACGTCTTTATTTATACGTCCGACGGCTAAATATAGAATATAAAATATAGAAGTATAGAATATAGAAGTATAGAATATAGAAGTATAGAATATAGAAGTATAGAATATAGAAGCGTGAAGAAATGAGTTTTTCTTAAAAAAAAAAGTGTGACGCTCAACAAATGTGTAAAAGCAGATTAAATTATTTATATTTTACTGAATGATCATGTGATTTAATGTTCACGTCTCTTAAAGGAGTGATGGACAGCGGGCCGCTTACACAACATCACACAACATCACACAACATCACACATTATTAATCATGTTCACGTTGTCTGAGAGAGGAGGAGGAGGAGGAGGAGGAGGAGGGGGGGGACGAAGAAAGAGGAGGAAGAGGAGGGATAGAAAGCCTCAAATAACTCTCATCCATCATCAAGCAGCCGACATGTTCACATGTTGGGATGCTCTGATGCTGGCAGCCTCTGTGTGTGTGTGTGTGTGTGTGTGTGTGTGTGTGTGTGTGTGTGTGTGTGTGTGTGTGTGTGTGTGTGTGTATGTGTGTGTGTATGTGTGTGTGTGTGTGTGTGTGTGTGTGTGTGTTCTGTGTTGCCCAGCCCGGACCTCTCTCTCTCTCTCCCCCTCTCCCTCTCTCTCTCCCCCCCCCCCCCCCCCCCCCCTCTTTCCCCCCACCCCCCCTCTTAACTGACGGCACAAACAACAACATCGTGAATCTGCTCGTCAGCAGGAAGCTGGCAGGTGTGTTAACTCCCCGAGTTCCAAATTAAGAAGTGCAAGATTGCAGAAAACGCCTCGCTCTCATATCTCCTTTTTTAAATCACAACATTTACAGGCAGCCTGGATGGGAACGCACGCTAGGCTCCGGCAAAGGGTTCGCTTTGTTTGGACGCCGGGTCGGGAATCGAACCCTCCAAAAACCTCGAGCTGCTGGAGAGAGAGAGGGAGAGAGAGAGAGAGAGAGAGAGAGAGAGAGAGAGAGGGAGAGAGAGAGAGAGAGAGAGAGAGAGAGTCTAATGAGAAGTTGCATCAAAAAGCACAAACTTCTCTCTCGTTGCTCAGATGGAACACAGGAAGTGATCTAGAGTTGTTGTCTTCTTAAGGAATATGTGTGTGTGTGTGTGTGTGCGTGTGTGTGTGTGTGTGTGTGTGTGCGTGTGTGTGTGTGTGTGTGTCATTGTCAAACACACTCTGTTCTAGTCGAGCGTTGAGGTCCTTTATGGAAAGCCACCACTAGGGGGTGCTCTAGGTTTGTCCAGCCAACTGTTGAGGTCTCATGCAGCTCCAGCTGTGTGTGTGTGTGTGTGTGTGTGTGTGTGTGTGTGTGTGTGTGTGTGTGTGTGTGTGTAAAAAGTGCTGCTCACATGCTGTCCTGAGATAGATTCCAGATTTGAGTCTCTGAAAACACTTTAAATACTTGTTTATTCTGTCTGTATATATAAAATAATAACAGTGATATTGTGGATTATTCTACTGTTTTTATTACTGTTATATTTATTACTTGTTTTTTATTTTATTTACTAGGCGTCTCTTGCTGCTGTAATCCTGCAATTTCCCCACTAAGTGATTCTAAAGGATTATCTTATCTTTTCTTATTTGATCTTATCTTATGTTATCTTGTGTTTTCTTATCTTATCTTTTTTTATTTAATCTTTTCTTATCTTGTGTTTTCAAATGTTTTCTTATATTATCTCTTCTCTTCTTCTCTCCTCCCTTCTTCTCTTATTCTCTTCTCTCTTCTTCTCTCCTCTCTTCTCTCCTCTCTTCTTCTCTCCTCTCTTATTCTCTTCTCTCTTCTTCTCTTCTCTTCTCTCCTCTCTTCTTCTCCTCTCTTCTTCTCTTCTCTTCTCTTCTCTTCTCTCCTCCCTTCTTCTCTTATTCTCTCCTCTTTTCTTCTCTTCTCTCTTCTTCTCTCCTCTCTTCTTCTCTCCTCTCTTCTTCTCTTCTCTCCTCTCTTCTTCTCTTCTCTTCTTCTCTCCTCTCTTCTTCTCTGCTCTCCTCTCTTCTTCTCTCCTCTCTTCTTCTCTTCTCTCTTCTTCTCTCCTCTCTTCTTCTCTCCTCTCTTCTTCTCTTCTTCTCCTCTCTTCTTCTCTTCTCTCTTCTTCTCTTCTCTTCTCTTCTCTTCGTCTCCTCTCTTCTTCTCTTCTTCTCCTCTCTTCTTCTCTTATCTCCTCTCTTCTTCTCTTCTCTCTTCTTCTCTTCTTCTCCTCTCTTCTTCTCTTCTCTCTTCTTCTCTTCTCTTCTCTCCTCTCTTCTTCTATCCTCTCTTCTTCTCTTCTTCTCCTCTCTTCTTCTCTCCTCTCTTCTTCTATCCTCTCTTCTTCTCTTCTTCTCCTCTCTTCTTCTCTCCTCTCTTCTTCTCTTCTCTCCTCTCTTCTTCTCTTCTTCTCCTCTCTTCTTCTCTCCTCTCTTCTTCTCTTCTCTTCTTCTCCTCTCTTCTTCTCTTCTCTCCTCCCTTCTTCTCTCCCGGTAATGCGTCCACACCTCCGGCCCCTCGATCATTAACCCCGTGTGTCCCGTGGTGACGCCCAGAGGTCACGGGGTCAAGTTTCTTAGTGACAAAGTCGTGTGAGTTAATAGATGAGGTTCTGTTTTCTCTCAGGAGTTCAGGTCCATCAGGTTCATATTCAGTTACTCATCGAATATGACTGAACATGCTGAGTGGACGAAAGCAGCGCACTAATTGGTTGTTTTGAGAGCTCTGGCTTTAGTCCCGATCAGGCACTTTTCTGCACTAGTTCTGTTCCTATCCGAGCACTTTCTCTGCTCACACACACACACACACACACACACACACACACACACACACACACACACACACACACACACACACACACACACACACACGTTCCAGACATATTAAGTCTCCGTGTCGGCCCGGTTGCTTTCATTACTGGATTAGGTTGCAGACGGTCGCTCCTTCACCGGCCTTCAGCTGAGATGTGATGAGCTCACGTGCACGCCTGCAGGTTCACGTGCACGCCTGCAGGTTCACGTGCACGCCTGCAGGTTCACGTGCACGCCTGCAGGTTCACGTGCACGCTCGTTAAGGAATTTTCCATCTTTGTGGCGTGTCGATGTTTTATCTCTTTACTTTCTGCCGCTTTGACACAGAAACACAAAGCAGTGACCTCGTATGTGTGTGTGTGTGTGTGTGTGTGGCCAAACTGTGTGGCTGGAAGAAAACAGCGCCGGGGGCACCGTGGGACACACACACACACACACACACACACACACACACGCAGGCACATGCGCAAAGTATGAATTGTTCTCGTCTCGTGTGTCCTGTTCTGATGCACACACACACACACACACACACACACACACACACACACACACACACACACACACACACACACACACACACGCACACACACAACGTGATGAGGCGTTTCCACTCTTTCAATATTTGTCACACTCTCAAAAGTCCACAGCTTGTTTTTCTTATTTTCTTTTGGGTGGTCGGGGGCATGGAATATTTCCCCTATAATAATAACAACAATGAGAAGAAAAACATTCTTATTCATTTTTATTCCATTTCTATTTCTCTGAGGAATCATTGGAAATAATCCCAGGACCAGAATTCTAAACTATGGAGACATTTTATTGTCTTCATGTACCGTGAAATGAGAGTTATACGGTGCACCCTTTTATACGCCTATCTACTAAATTTAAATGTAAAAAGTCGTGTTTAATCTTAAACAAGCTGCGGCTGGTCCCGCTACCTTCAGTGGTTGTCGGGGAGCTAGCTGTGAGAGACGTGAGAACAAGCTGCTCTTAACTGTAGCTCCTTTATTGCAGCGCCTAAGTCCCTCCATGTACTATTTGTTCTGAACATCCATTAAACATACGAGAACATCAATGTTCCAACATACGTTCATAACACATGCCACGCTAGCTGCTGCAGCTAACGCTGACAACACTTTTTCACTTTTGGGCTGAATTTTCAGTGTTTACTCAAACAGTGTTCGCTAGCTCGTTAGCTTGTAGCGCTAGCTCGCTAGCTCGTAGCATGCTAGCTCGTTTGCTCGTCGCTCATTAGCTCGTAGCACTCGAGCACACAGCTTGCTAGCTCGTTATCTCGTTAGCTCATTAGCTCGCTAGCTCGTTAGCTCGTGCGCTAGGCGGATCGTGAAGGGGATTTAGGAATATATACAGATCCTCTGACTGATCAATCCCTGTACATGTTTATGTTTATCCACACTTCACATATTACGTACATAACTTGCAGTTTTTCACTCTCCTATTGTTTGTTATTGATTGTTTATTATACCTCACACACTTAATATACACATACATACACTTCTACTGTTTAAGTTTAATTTAATACTGTGCTTTTCTTTCATCCCAGATATTTTTATTTAATTTTGTATTTTATTGTATTTATCTTTCATTCCTGCTGTTTTGATATCTTATTTTCTGTCTTTAAATGTCTGCTTCTCGACAACAAATTTCCCCTTGGGGATTAATAAAGTATATATTCATTCATTCATTTTCATATTTCAAAGTTGAGGATTTTTTTTTTACGGTATATTAATTTATTGCTTTTTAAGAGGATTTAAGAGGATGTTCAGGCTCCAGATGAGAGAGACCAATAATCCTAAACATGAATGTGTTTCCGAACGCATCTGTTCATTGTCAACCTGTAGGGATGTTGACTGATGAAGCACCTCAGTCCTCCTCCTCCTCCTCCTC
>NC_136599.1:2630801-2643301 GCF_910589615.1 Taurulus bubalis
CTCCTGTACGTTCTCCTGTACGTTCTCCTGTACGTTCTCCTCTGTACGTTCTCCTGTACGTTCTCCTCCTGTACGTTCTCCTGTACGTTCTCCTGTACGTTCTCCTCCGGTACGTTCTCCTGTACGTTCTCCTCTGTACGTTCTCCTCTGTACGTTCTCCTCGGTACATTCTCCTGTACGTTCTCCTGTACGTTCTCCTGTACGTTCTCCTGTACGTTCTCCTCCGGTACGTTCTCCTGTACGTTCTCCTGTACGTTCTCCACTGTACGTTCTCCTGTACGTTCTCCTGTACGTTCTCCTGTACGTTCTCCTCCTGTACGTTCTCCTGTACGTTCTCCTGTACGTTCTCCTCCGGTACGTTCTCCTGTACGTTCTCCTGTACGTTCTCCTGTACGTTCTCCTCCTGTACGTTCTCCTGTACGTTCTCCTCTGTACGTTCTCCTCGGTACGTTCTCCTGTACGTTCTCCTGTACGTTCTCCTGTACGTTCTCCTCCGGTACGTTCTCCTATACGTTCTCCTCTGTACGTTCTCCTCGGTACGTTCTCCTGTACGTTCTCCTGTATGTTCTCCTATACGTTCTCCTATACGTTCTCCTCTGTACGTTCTCCTCCGGTACGTTCTCCTGTACGTTCTCCTGTACGTTCTCCTGTACGTTCTCCGGTACGTTCTCCGGTACGTTCTCCTGTACGTTCTCCTGTACGTTCTCCTCCTGTACGTTCTCCTCCGGTACGTTCTCCTGTACGTTCTCCTGTACGTTCTCCTGTACGTTCTCCGGTACGTTCTCCTGTACGTTCTCCTGTATGTTCTCCGGTACGTTCTCCTCCGGTACGTTCTCCTGTACGTTCTCCTGTACGTTCTCCGGTACGTTCTCCGGTACGTTCTCCGGTACGTTCTCCGGTACGTTCTCCTGTACGTCCTCCTGTACGTTCTCCTGTACGTTCTCCTGTACGTTCTCCTCCTGTACGTTCTCCTGTACGTTCTCCTCCTGTACGTTCTCCTGTACGTTCTCCTCCTGTACGTTCTCCTGTACGTTCTCCTCTGTACGTTCTCCTCGGTACGTTCTCCTGTACGTTCTCCTGTACGTTCTCCTGTACGTTCTCCTCGGTCTGTTCTCCTGTACGTTCTCCTGTACGTTCTCCTGTACGTCCTCCTGTACGTTCTCCTGTACGTTCTCCTGTACGTTCTCCTGTATGTTCTCCGGTACGTTCTCCTCCGGTACGTTCTCCTGTACGTTCTCCTGTACGTTCTCCGGTACGTTCTCCGGTACGTTCTCCTGTACGTTCTCCTGTACGTTCTCCTGCACGTTCTCCTCGGTACGTTCTCCTGTACGTTCTCCTGTACGTTCTCCTGTACGTTCTCCTGTACGTTCTCCTGTACGTTCTCCTCCTGTACGTTCTCCTGTACGTTCTCCTGTACGTTCTCCTCCGGTACGTTCTCCTGTACGTTCTCCTGTACGTTCTCCTCCGGTAGGTTCTCCTGTACGTTCTCCTGTACGTTCTCCTGTACGTTCTCCTCGGTACGTTCTCCTCTGTACGTTCTCCTGTACGTTCTCCTGTACGTTCTCCTGTACGTTCTCCTCCTGTACGTTCTCCTGTACGTTCTCCTCCTGTACGTTCTCCTGTACGTTCTCCTCCTGTACGTTCTCCTGTACGTTCTCCTCTGTACGTTCTCCTCGGTACGTTCTCCTGTACGTTCTCCTGTACGTTCTCCTGTACGTTCTCCTCGGTCTGTTCTCCTGTACGTTCTCCTGTACGTTCTCCTGTACGTCCTCCTGTACGTTCTCCTGTACGTTCTCCTGTACGTTCTCCTCGGTACGTTCTCCTGTACGTTCTCCTGTACGTTCTCCTGTACGTTCTCCGGTACGTTCTCCGGTACGTTCTCCGGTACGTTCTCCTGTACGTCCTCCTGTACGTTCTCCTGTACGTTCTCCTGTACGTTCTCCTGTACGTTCTCCTCCTGTACGTTCTCCTGTACGTTCTCCTGTACGTTCTCCTCCTGTACGTTCTCCTGTACGTTCTCCTGTACGTTCTCCTGTACGTCCTCCTGTACGTTCTCCTCGGTACGTTCTCCTGTACGTTCTCCTGTACGTCCTCCTGTACGTTCTCCTGTACGTTCTCCTCCTGTACGTCCTCCTGTACGTTCTCCTGTACGTTCTCCTCCTGTACGTTCTCCTGTACGTCCTCCTGTACGTTCTCCTCGGTACGTTCTCCTGTACGTTCTCCTGTACGTTCTCCTCGGTACGTTCTCCTGTACGTTCTCCTGTACGTTCTCCTGTACGTTCTCCTGTACGTTCTCCTGTACGTCCTCCTGTACGTTCTCCTGTACGTTCTCCTGTACGTTCTCCGGTACGTTCTCCGGTACGTTCTCCTGTACGTCCTCCTGTACGTTCTCCTGTACGTTCTCCTGTACGTTCTCCTCCTGTACGTCCTCCTGTACGTTCTCCTCGGTACGTTCTCCTGTACGTTCTCCTGTACGTTCTCCTGTACGTTCTCCTGTACGTTCTCCCAAACAGCATTACAAGTTCATCATGACACTCCTCACCGTGGTTATTCATTTTGCTTTAATGCCCACAAATGTTTCCCTTTTTTCATGTTCTGATATTGAAATATGACTCATGGTAAAAAAGATTACATGGTAAAAGTGTTTTATTATTTTTGTTTAAATGATGTTAGACATTTGTTTCTCTCCACCACCGCGGTCTAAAAGACACTTTGATGTGTTTTCATAAAGCTATGAAGCTCCATATCGAATTATTATTGTTGGAAACCTTCTGCTGCTATTTCTGTGCACGAGCCACGCTTAGATGAAATGGAAATGCAATATATATATATATATATTATATATATATATTTATATATTTTAATAATAATTTCTACATTATATACATTATATATATAATGTAGAAATATAATATATATATATGAATATATGTATATATAAATATTAATATATACATAAATATATTGTATTTCTACATTATAAATATATATTTATATGATGTAGAAAAACAATATATACATATTTGTATATATATATATGTATATTAATAATAATTTCTACATTATTTATATATATGTAAATATATATATATATATATAGATATATCTATATATCTATATATAGATATCTATATATATATCATGTAGAAATAAAAATGATACATGGGCTAAAAAACAAACATAAAATCCCTTTTTAGAAATTGGAAATCAGTTCTTGTAGTTAATCTTCTGAAGTAAATACATGTATTAGCGTTGACTTGAATGAAAACATTTAAATAGATACGTGATGTCGTGATGATGATGAGGATGAGGATGAGGATGAGGATGAGGTCCTCTGTGCTTCATCACAGGAATAGAAAAGTCTTAGGAGCCGTATTTATTATCACATTGTCAAACTCTGCTCCGGCTTTTACTGTGAGAGAGTTCTCAGATACCTGGGCCAGGAAGTGTGTGTGTGTGTGTGTGTGTGTGTGTGTGTGTGTGTGTGTGTGTGTGTGTGTGTGTGTGTGTGTTTTACTCTACATGCACACACTGCATCCTTCAAGCTGCTCTCTCTCTTTCTCCTAAATATTTTACTGACTCTCTTCTCATTTTTAATTAATGTAAAAGCTTTTTTTCCCCTGGAATTTCCTCTCCCAAAAACATACACACCTTTTCTTCCTCAGTGTTTCAGCATCACTCACCTGTGTCACCCTCGTCTTCCTCACCAGTCTTCCTCTGCGTCTCTTCCCGTGATACTTCCTCTCCGTCTCTCTTTCTTTCCCTCTGTGTGTTTGACAGGCAGCGTTTAGAGATACCTCTCTTTTATCTCATCCTTCGCTCCGGCGCTGCAGTCAGATGTTCTCCTTCATTCGCCTCCCTTTTCTTTTCTTTTACTCTCTCGCTCCGGCGTTTTATATCCTCCACCTTATTTTCACACTGTTTTGTTGTGTTTTGTTCACTTCAATTTCACACACTCACAGACTCCAGTGACAGGTGTGACGCCTGAGTCACAGGTGAAAGTCTCTCTCTCTCTCTAGCTCTCTAGCTCTCTCTCTCTCTCTCTCTCTCTCTCTCTCTCTCTCTCTCTCTCTCTGTGTGTGTGTGTGTGTCTCAAAGTGTTATTTTACGGCGCCGTCGGCCCAGAAACAGACATGCGGTCTGGAAGTTGTGGGGAAAATGATTTCCCAAATTCAAACTTTATTGATTCTCCTTCAACGAGTCGCATCACTGGTGTGATGCTGCTTCGGCTTTATTTACGTGGTGTGGACATCACTATGGCAGCACACATCTGTGCACGAAGGAAACTCCAGCTGCTCCGTGTTGAGTGTAAATAGAGAATGATAATTGTCTTTGAACCGCTGGACCAGCGGATACATTTGTTCTTTAGAAAAGGAAGAAACAGACTTGAGGACCCCCATGCCTCTCCACAGGGGGCATCAGGTACAACGACTCAGCTCAGGGCATGCAGCCTCCTCCATGGAGGTGTGTGATGGGAGGGAGGGAGAGAGGGAGAGAGGGAGAGATGGAGGGATGGGAGGTGAGGGAGAGATGGAGGGATGGGAGGTGAGGGAGAGATGGAGGGATGGGAGGTGAGGGGAGTCGTCGCATCAGCAGAAAGTTGTTTTTCTGTGGCCTGGAGATTATATTTAAAGTGAGGATCTGGAGAGAGGAAGATCTGGAGAGAGGTCCACAGCCTGGAGAGATGGAGGCAGGATGAAGGAGGGAGGGGGGAGGAGGGGAGGAGGGGAGGTAGGAGAGGGAGGGTGCGCCGATTCTTTCTGTTTTTGGGTTTTGATTGCGGTTGGAATGTGTGTGTGTTTGGGTGAAGAGGATCCATGAAGGTAACTTGTGGTTGTGGGTGTGTGTGTATTTGTATGTGTTTGTGTGTTTGTGTGTGTGTGTGTGTGTGTGTGTGTGTGGCTGAGGTATTAATCTTCTTTGTCAGTGGAGCCCAGATGCAGGGCCTCTTCCAGCAGCACAAGCCCGGACTCAGCAGTCTGCATTGGGCTCTGGGAAGGAGGCATGCAGGGTGTTGGTGTTTTTTTTGGGATGTGTGTGTGTGTTTGTGTGTGTGTGTGTGTGTGGGTGTGTGGGGGTGGGGGGTGCCGCTGGTTGTGCTGCTAAAGCGGGGCGCTCTGACAGAGAGGGCAAGGGGGACAACACACAGCAGATTAGCTAATGATACCAGAGAAGACCCGCAGGTAAGACCCAGTGGTCGCAATTAGTGGAGTTTCTCTGAGGTTGCCCTGTGGCCCCTACACACACACACACACACACACACACACACACACACACACACACACACACACACACACACACACACACACACACACACCATCAAACACCTGCATTAAGTACTGATGCACATCCACATTAAATTATAACCCGTTTCCGCTCCCTCACCTCCTGTGCCGCCTCCCCAATCTACCACCCTCCTCTTCCTCCTCCTCCTCCTCCTCCTCTTCCTCCTCCTCCTCCTCCTCCTCTTTCTCCTCCTCCTCCTCCTCCTCTTCCTCCTCCTCCTCTTCCTCCTCCTCCTCCTCCTCCTCCTCCTCCTCCCCATTAACACCGCTCACGAGCTCCTCTTCGCCGTTCTCCCACTGCGAGAACAGACGAACTAACATGTTTGCTCTGCGGGAAACGAGCGCTCACCGGGAGCCGCCAGACAGGAGGAGCTGATGCTCAAACAAACGCACACAAACGCACACAAACGCACACAAACGCACACACGGAAGCTAAAAACTTCAAAGCGGGGGGGGGGGGGTCGCGGAGATTGACACCTCGAGCTGATGAACCTCTTTCTCCGGTGAAGTTGCCAGGACAGCGCTGTGAGGAAAGGTGTCGGCGGTGAAAGATATTAATGTTTGAGGAAAGCAGAGTTGATTTCTCGCACATTCGGTAACGAGGACGTTGTCCACTTGGATATGAGACGTTGTCACCGTCACACGGACGCTTTGAAGCGTGGAGTTTGGCCGCCATCTTGCTTTTTGAACACCAGAAGTCATTAAGACTTTTTTTGGGGGGCGACGGAAACTTTTACAATCAACTTTCGAGAAGTGAAAACATAGTGAACGGGTTAAAGTTGTAAAACGATTACAGAGACAACTCCCAGACTGGAAAACGACGTGATAGAGACCTGTCAATCACCTTGTAGCCCCGCCCCTAAATCATCCCCTGCTTTATGGTCTGTTTGACTCTAAATGACCATAATTCACTAAATGAACATCATGCTGTATTGAAGAAGACTTGAAACTAGAGATTGAGACATAAACTCATGTTTACAATGTTTACTGAGGGAATACATCAAGAGAAGTAGAGTCATTTATATAGACTTCTATACAACCAGAGGAGTCTCCCCTGGTGGTCAGGAGAGAGAATGCAGCTTTAACACATGAAGCATAGACTTCTATACAACCAGAGGAGTCTCCCCTGGTGGTCAGGAGAGAGAATGCAGCTTTAACACATGAAGCATATACTTCTATACAACCAGAGGAGTCACCCCCTGGTGGTCAGTAGAGAGAATGCAGCTTCAACACATGAAGCATAGACTTCTATACAACCAGAGGATTAAACAACAATAAAAAGACAAAAACATAGTGCTTGTATAAATATATATATATATATATATATATATATATATATATATATATATATATATATATATATATATATATATTTTGTCCTCGCATAAAGACGCCATTGATCCTGAATGCATGTACACAGTGTTAATGTATGTTAAACATACAAAGTACCTGATGGTGAAAACAACAGCCTTTTATAAACCGTAAGCGCAAACATTTCCCCACTGGTGTTAGTTTTCTGTTGACACCACAGAGAGTGTAAATAGCTGCTTGTCGTCGTTCTCCTCATGCGGGCAGAATCCCCTCTGGCACTTTGTGCTATCGGAAGATAAATCTTCCACAGAGTTGACAAACATGTTTTGTTTTTTCAGCAGTGCAAAGTGTGACTTCCATCTCTCCGCCGCTCCTCTGGGGAAGTTGTGATCACCGCTCAGACTTACGTACACAACCTGGCTTTGCTGTGACAAAAGGTGATGAATCACGGCAGCTTTAAGAAAAAACTAAAAACACTTCCGTCTCCCTTTGTGGTCCTCTCTCCGCCTGCAACGCCCGACTCTTTTTTCTGCTTCTAATTTGTCCCTTCTGTCTTTTTTTCACGCTCACAAACTGCTCCACGACGGGGGTGAAATGGTTTCAGTGAATAATGAAGGAGGTTAAATGACCAATCACAAGAGAGAGAGAGAGAGAGAGAGAGAGAGAGAGAGAGAGAGAGAGAGACTTTGAATAGTCTTCCTTGGCTTGTCCGCTCTCTCGTCTGTTCTTTTATTACGGCCTTCCTTATTATAATGCTACTTATCTTATCCAAAAGGCCATCAGGCCAGACGATTAATTTAGGTACTATACTGTATCCCTGGAAACGATGGCTCCCCCCCCCCCCCCCCCCCACCCTTCCCTCTATCAGGAGATTAAACTGAGACCAGCTCTACTTCCTGTCCATCACAGTGAAAAATTACCTTTTTAGTCTTCTTCCTTAATCTGCCGGCCGCAGAGCAATCAGACTCTTAATAATGGCTCGGCGGGTTCTCCACTACAATGCTGCCGGACCGGATTGAGGGGAAAACCGGAGGGGGGTGCGTTCCATTAATGATTCCTTGTAAGTGTCCTCTTTCTTTCTAGAAATACAGATAAGCGTGAAAAACTATCAGGGTGTGAAATCTTTGTGGGAATGCATTCATGAATGTTCGGCCGCTTCACAGGGACGCCCCTCTAAAGTCAATGTTCTCTTGCTTTTGCACTCCGGTTCCCCGTCCCGCCGGTTCCCCGTCCCGCCTCGCTCACTCCTCATTTATTCTCTTCTCTGCGAGCTTTTGTTCAAAGTTTTTTGTCCCAGTTAAAGAAAACAAAGAGCAGATTGAATTCTAAAGAGTTTATTTTTCAGTGTTTCCGTCTCAGTGAAAATGCATCAAACTGCTCACAAACTTCGGCTCCCATCTGAGAACCCTCTTTGGTTCCTGGTGAAGGTTCTACCTGGAAACCGGGTTTTACCTTCAACCCAACATAAAGGGTTGTACCTAGAACCATCTGTGAAAGAGATTCTACAGAGAGCCCTTAATGGTGTACTTGTTCTCTGGAAGTTCTATTCAGAACCCTTTCACCTTCTGCTGGTGCCAACCAGAACCCACTGGAGGCTCTACTGAGAACCCTTTTAAATTCCAAGGGTTTCCTCGAGAACCCACCCAGCGGTTTCTACTGTGAAACCTTTGTATGCAAAGGGTTTTATGGAGAACGTGCTCAGGTGGTTCTACCAAAAAACCTGTTATAGTGCAAGGGCTTTATCTAAGATACACCCAGGGGGTTCCACAGAGAACCCTTTTATCTTCCTAGGGTTTCATCTTGAACTAGCCCACGTGGTTCCACAGAGAACCCTTTCACCTTCCTAAGGTTTCATCTTGGACCCGCCCAGGGCGTTCCACATAAAGCCTTTTATCTTCCAAGAGGTTCATCTTGAACCCGCCTAGTGGGTTCCACAGAGAACCCTTTTATCTTCCAAAGGTTTCATCTTGAACCCACCCACTGCGTTCCACTTACATCTTGGACCCGCCCAGGGGGTTCCACAGAGAACCCTTTCACCTTCCTAGGGTTTCATCTTGAACCCACCCAGGGGGTTCCACAGAGAACCCTTTTATCTTCCAAAGGTTTCATCTTGAACCCACCCACTGCGTTCCACTTACATCTTGGACCCGCCCAGGGGGTTCCACAGAGAACCCTTTCACCTTCCTAGGGTTTCATCTTGAACCCACCCAGGGGGTTCCA
Organism: Taurulus bubalis; assembly: GCF_910589615.1. NCBI lineage: Eukaryota > Metazoa > Chordata > Actinopteri > Perciformes > Cottidae > Taurulus > Taurulus bubalis. The sequence continues at coordinate 2,639,618 of NC_136599.1, forward strand.
CAGAGAACCCTTTTATCTCCCAAGAGATTCATTGTGGACTAGCCCATGAGGTTCCACAGAGAACCCTTTCATCTTCCAAGGGTTTCATCTTGGACCCGCCCACATCGTTCCACAGAGAACCCTTTCACCTTCCTAGGGTTTCATCTTGAACCCACCCAGGGGGTTCCACAGAGAACCCTTTTATCTTCCAAGAGATTCATCTTGACCCGTCCAGGGGGTTCCACAGAGAACCCTTTTATCTTCCAAAGGTTTCATCTTGAACCCACCCACTGCGTTCCACTTACATCTTGGACCCGCCCAGGGGGTTCCACAGAGAACCCTTTCATCTCCCAAGAGATTCATCTTGAACCCACCCAGGGGGTTCCACAGAGAACCCTTTTATCTTCCAAGGGTTTCATCTTGAACCCGCCCACATCGTTCCTTAGAAAACCCTTTCACCTTCCTCTGGTTTCATCTCGCCCCTTTCCAAACCAAGAACCTCTCGCCTCCCTCCTCGCAGAACCCTTCCCCGTCTCCTCGCCCGCTCTCTTGCAGTTTGATTCGTGTGAATTAATTGCTCCTCATATGGGAGGCGGCACACGATTAGTCTCACTCCTGATAATGCCGCGCGGCTCGGCCGCGGGGAATACGCTGCCAATTTGCTCACGGCGCATCTGCCAAATGATTGGTGTTTACACGCCACGTCCCCCGAGGAGAGTTTGTCACATCGCCACTTCTTACATCTCAATTACACACCGGATCCCAAGACGTCACACACACACACACACACACACACACACACACACACACACACACACACACACGCACACACACACACACACACACATACACACGGCATTGATAAGAGTCCGTATTGATCGATCATCTGGAGTAAAGACTGAGGCCACCGGCTTCATACGCACCTTTTTTTGATTTTTTTTTTTCTTCATTTAGTTTTTTTCACTTGATCACATATTCGCCCCGTTCCCAAACAGTTTACCCCCGCGCGCCCCACCGTGCGCCCCACCTCCCTTCCTCTCGCCTCCCTAACACAGTGCTGCTTCTCTGCTGTCCCATTAATCACCCCTCTCTAATTAACAGGCCCACTGTTCCCAATCTTCCCACTGCTCCCACTGCACACCTGGCCCAGCCAGGCTGCCCAGCAGGCACGCGGCGCACGCCAACACACACACACACACACACACACACACACACACACACACACACACACACACACACACACTGGAGCCCAGCTGGCAACACTGACCACCACAGAATCACGAATCACAGAATAGTGAGTTTTGTTTTTAACGTTGTGTGAAAATGTTGCTTTCATTCACCACTTCATCAACCCTATCTTCTCCCTTGTAGTAACTCAACCCCTCCTCACTCACTCACTTCCTCACCCACTCACAACCATCCTCACCCGTTCGCCTTCACATCCCATCTCCTCCTCCTTTCCCGCCTTCTCCCTGTTAGCCAGGGTGGCCCGGCATTACGGTGTCGCCATCTGCCAGCGCAGCATGCCCACACACACACACACACACACACACACACACACACACACGCTCGCCCACGGACGCGCACAAACTCGCACAGCTTGGCAAGGACGCCTTCCAGCGCAGGATATACCGATATCCACGCTTCCGCCACCAGATCACAAACACACACACACACACACACACACACACACACACACACACACACACACACACACACACACACAGCCCTGTTGAGTCACACGCTTCATCTGTCTCCCAACAGGGGGAGCCGGGGAGCATCTGCCGGGCGAGGAGGTTCTGTAGGAGAACTCATCACGTTCTGCCTCATCATGGACAAACAGAGGGGAGCGACCGCATGGGTGTGGGTTCCACACCGACTCACACGTGAAGTACAATGAGGGAAAAGAGAACCAGCAATTACATGCAAATGCACATTCTTGAGGTCGCGATCTGTGTTTTTTTTTGGGGCGGCCTGTTGAAACGTTGAAAATACAATTTCAGAAGTTTTCCCACTTTGAGATACAAGGATCACTAGAACCATGTCCGGTTCTTTCTTTGTCCTCAACAGAGGAGCCTTTTGGGTTCCGGGTGAAGGTTCTACTTGGAAAAGTGTCAGACAAAATAAAGGGTTATCCAGAGAACCATCTGTGAAAAGGTTCCACGCAGAACCCCCTACGAGGGATTCTACAGAGAGCCCTTCTGTGGTGTAATGGTTCCACACAGAACCGTCTCTGGTCCTTCAAGAGGTGCTAACCAGAACCCACTCAGATGTTTCTACTGAGAACCCTTTTGGATTCCAAGGGTTTCCTCAAGAATCCACCCAGAAGGTTCTACTGAGAACCTTTTTATATGCCATGGTTTTTAAAATCTAGAACCCACCCAGAGGGTTTTACATAGAACCTTTTTATATGACAAGGGGTTTTATCTAGAACCCAGCCAGGGGGTTCTACCGTGACCCTATTAAATTCCAATGATTTTATCTAGAACCCACCGAAGGGGTTCTACTGAGAACCCTTTTAAATTCCAAAGGTTTCACAACAAACATGGTTCCCAATCACAGTTTTCGGGGTTCTGTGGCTGTGAGGATCTTTTAACCCAAAAAGTGTTCCTTGGATGAGGAGCGTTCCCCGTGGAACCTTTAGAACCTCAGCCCTCTGGAAGCCTTATTTCTAAGAGTGGAGGACTGATGTTCTAGCACAGAAACACGAGAGCAAACACAAGTGGAACAGTGAAGGTTCTGTGCATCAAACAGCCCTTAAGGTTCTAAAAGAAGCGGTTCTGTTTGTTTGTCTCTTTTTGTTTTTGTCGTTTGCTCTCAATTAAAAGCGGAGAAGATACATCATGTCATCGCTCGACGGTGGAAACATAAAGACACAACAAAAAGGAAACAATGTAACAAGTTTCCGGTTATGAATATAATTAATTAATCAATTTAAATCCTCCTCTTGACGTCGAACACGACAGAAACAGAATTGATGGGAATTGTAGCAATTAGCAAATGAGCTCTCGGATGTGTTTCTGTTCTAGCCGTGTTGGTGCTGCACCGGGGTGTGTGTGTGTGTGTGTGTGTGTGTGTGTGTGTGCGCTGCCAGGTGCGAGTGGGGGTCTGAGGCAGTATATTTATTAGCGGCTGTCATGGAGGTGACACTTTGATGAATGGTGCAGAGTAATCAGGGCTGGGCTCTGACAGGCTGCACTCACAGCCTTCTACCTGCCAAGCAGCCCAATCTCACACACACACACACACACACACACACACACACACACACACACACACACACACACACACACACACACACACACACACACACACACACAGAGACACGTACACAAGTATGTTTATACACACATGCTACTGTATATGAACATGTGCAAACACAGCCGCCTGTAAATATTTCCCTCTGGTACCAGATGAACTACATCACACTCGTCTCCTTCCTCGCCTCCTTTCACCTCCTTTCCTTGCCTCCTTTAACCTCCATCCTCTCTTCCTTTCACCTCCTTTCCTCGCCTCCTTTCACCTCCTTTCCTCGTCTCCTTTCACCTCCTTTCCTCACCTCTTTTAACCTCCTTTCTTCTCCTCCTTTAACCTCCTTTCCTCACCTCCTTTCCTCACCTCCTTGAACCTCCATCCTCTCCTCCTTTAACCTCCTTTCCTCTCCTCCTTTAACCTCCTTTCTTCTCCTCCTTTAACCTTCTTTCC
>NC_136599.1:2648301-2659376 GCF_910589615.1 Taurulus bubalis
CTGCAAACCTTCTCACTCTTTCTCGAACAAGAAAAGTTTATCAGAGCGAGGAGTGTGTGTGTGTGTGTGTGTGTGTGTGTGTGTGTGTGTGTGTGTGTGTGTGTGTGTGTGTGTGATGAGACTGTGAAGAGAGTGTGTGTGGATCCCAGATCTCACTCGGGACTGAGAGGTGTCTGAAGAGATGGGAACGTGCTGACAACATCTGTGTGTGTGTGTGTGTGTGTGTGTGTGTGTGTGTGTGTGTGTGTGTGTGTGTGAGAGACGTCACATTTGACAAACATGAAGAAGTAACAATGCGGCGCTGGCGGGGAGGAGGTGTGACTTTGTCAGACGAGCAGAGAAGCCGTGATGACGCCCCATCGATTTACACACACACACACACACACACACACACACACACACACACACACACACACACACACACACACACACACACACACACACACACACACCTGTCATTTACCGGCGGCGGGCGGCAATATCCCCAATAGAGCCGGGAGTGTAAACACGTGTCCACGTTAAAGACCCGTGTTTACACTTCATTACCCAGCATGCTTTGCCTCTGAAGACCCAACAACACTCCCGGCTCGCCTGAGCGTCACACCGTCACCAAGAGGTGTGAGGGGCGCAGTATGTCCGGGAAGAACACACACACACACACACACACACACACGCGCATGCACACACAGACACACACACACACATGCACACACACACACATGCACACACACACACACACACACGCACACATGCACACACAGACACACACATGCACACACAGACACACACATACACACACACACACATGCACACACACACATACAAACACACACATGCAAACACACGCACACAAACACGCACACACACGCACGCACGCGCGCACACACAGACACACACATACACACACATACGTACAGACACACACGCACGCACACACACATACAGACACACACACACACTCAATCACACAAACACACACACATACATATACACGCACACGCACACGTATACACAAACACACACACACACACACACACTCACACACATACGCACAAACACACACACACCAATATACACGCACACATATACATACACACACACACACATCTTAATTGACCTTAAATGACCTTAATTGACCTTAAATGACATTAAATGACCTCCATCCCATAATATCTCTGATGACGCTCAGTGAAAGAAAACCTTTACCTTTAATCTGCAGAGATCTAATCCAGTCTGTTTGTCTGAAGCATGTTCAGTGTCTTCTGTAAAGAACACGTCTCACACACACATGATGTACATTTTACATAGACCTACAGAACACGTCTCACACACACATGATGTACATTTTACATAGACCTACAGAACACGTCTCACACACACATGATGTACATTTTACATAGACCTACAGAACGGGTCAGGATCTCACAACACGCTGTCCCTCCTGAGCCATGCAGAATAATGATGATGGTTTATATGAATGTGTACATATGTGTGTGTGTGTGTGTGTGTGTGTGTGTGTGTGTGTGTGTGTGTGTGTGTGTGTGTGTGTAGATTGTGTTAATAGACGGATTCTCCGCCTGTTCTTTTGTTTCAATTTGTTTGTGTGTTTTAATTGCATGTCTAGTGGCACATATGCACTTTAATTTAAGAGAAAACCTCAAAAGAAAGTTTAGAATTGACAAACAATAGGAGGAGGAGGAGGAGGAAGAGGAGGAGGAGGAGGAAGAGGAGGAGGAGGAGGAGGAGGAAGAGGAGGAGGAGGAAGAGGAGGAGGAGGAGGAAGAATAATCCTGAGTCCTCTTCGGTTTTCTGTGTGTTTTCAGTTGAAAGACTCGCTGCTGACCTTTCCTGGTCCGCCAGTAGAGGGCGGTATATCCTCAGTGGTCCCACTGTGTGTGTGTGTGTGTGTGTGTGTGTGTGTGTGTGTCTGTGTGTGTGTGTGTGTGTGTGTGTGTGTGTGTTTAGTTAATTCCCCAGCACAGCAGTTGTGTTCTCCTGCTCTAATCCCTCCGCGGGACGCACAGGTTCCCCTCTTCCTTCGTGGTTCTCCTCCCGGTTCTCCGTCTCCTCTTCTTCTCTCCATCAGCCGTTTAAAGCCAGCGGTGCGTTCGAGGTCGTGGGATTCAGCGCCGCTCCAGAGAAGTTATAGCCTGCAAACAAAGTCAATGCAGCTGTAATTAAATAAATGTGATTAAATAATCGTCCTTTTAATTGTTTCTGGTTCTCTAGCTGAGATCTTCAGTCCGATAAAGAGAACACAGAACGTCTCCGTCTGCCTTCATTCTTTTATTTGCTGCAGAGCAGATGCATGCAAGGTGTTGAGGGAAATGCAGCGCGCAAATTAGATGAAAAGAAAAAAAATTACACATGTTTTGCTTCTTGTTGTAGTCGATTAATTAAGTGAACATGAATAATTAAATAACCTCTGCTTTCATCAAGCAGCCGTTATGATTATAGTAGAGCAGGATTATGAATTAATAAGAATTAAGTGCTCACCGTGAATTAGTTGTTGCTTCTTTCCAGTAATTTCTATCAACCTCTTCCTTATTTGACGTGTCACAACACAGTGTTTCATATATTATTTAAGGTTAAAATTAAGTTTTATTATAATACCGCATTCAAATTTAAAGCTCCAATAGTTTTATTCCCTCCATAAATTGAAAATACAAATTGTGATTATATATGAGAGCAGTAAACATCCACATCTGATGGAAATAATGAACAACTTTCCATCCATATAGTTCATCAGCAGTAAAGACCTCATTAACTCAGCGTCTCCCTCACGGATATTTATCCCAAACCCTAAAAACATGTTCAAAGTCACAATCAGCGTGTAGATTAAATTAAATCTCTTCGACGTCTTTTTCACAGCATTAAAAAGTGGACATAAAGTGAAACGACGGCCCCATCCTATTCAGTTTAGTCCCAGACGACACCGAGGGGCCGAGCTAAATGGGACGTGGCCGCAATGTAATTCACTAAGCGTGTTCACGTCGCGTGTCGGAGCGGCTGCTGTGAAAGGTTGTGTGTGTGTGTGTGTGTGTGTGTGTGTCGCACACGCGCATGTTCACGGTCATCAAGCTGCCGGAGGCACCAGGTATTACTTTGTTTATTTTAATATTGACAACACATTTTACACCATTTTGGGGTGCGTTCCAATAGAAGACGAGGTCGAGTCGCTCCATCGTCGACGCCACCCTTACTGTGATCACGCCACGCCTTCATTGTGCCTGGACGGCGCCGCATTAAGCGCCCCGCACGCTCATTTTAAACGCGGTAAACTGATCTCTCTCCGTGAGGCGTGGGCCCGGCGCTGCAGACGGCCATCGCTCCGCTCATGCGTCTATATTTAGTTTTGTGCCGTTCACATCGGGACGGTGACGCACGAGTCTTTTCTTCTTCTTTCGTGTCGTTTCTGTCCTCACCTTCTCAGAGTGAGACTTCCAGAGCGTCGGCGGCTCGGCCGTCAAGTTGATAATTGGTGGACTTTCTTATTTCTGGAGGTGTGAAAAGGCTCTCAGAACGAGGGGGAGACGGGTGAGACGGGTGAGATAAAGAGTCTGCGAGGAGCGTGTTCGCATCGCCTTCAATTAGTGCGGTCCAGCAGAGACAAGGCGATTGGATATAGATCGGCACTCCACCGGACGAGAGAGATGGACAGCGGGAGAGGGAGGGAAAGTGAGGTTAACGACCGTCTACTCACAGGCAGGTAATCTCTCTCCCTCCCTCCCTCCCTCCCTCCCTCCCTCTCTCTCTTAGGGTGTAATCAGTTTCCTCGCTTGTCTCCCAGTAGTCATGATAATTATTTTAACAATTAACTTCATTCTCTCTCCGCCACAGTTGAAGCGGTCCACTGCTGCTCGGGGCTTTTTTTATAAGCTCTGTTTCACAGGAGAAACCGTGGGACCGAAGCTGTGAAGCCTCGAGGTCGACGACGTCGCCATGCGGTTGTTTTTTTGCAACCAGTAATACTAATTATAATAATAACTTTATTTATCTAGCACCTTTTTAAAAACAACGATTTGCAAAGTGTTGTACATATACGCAAAGTATAGTTATCACTTTAAAAAAACACTATTTTTAAACCCTTTCCTTGAAAATGTCATTCCCAAACTAAAAAGGGTGTATCTCTGCAACCACTAGGGCTATTTGAATAATGTTGGTGTTATAATAAAAGGTACACGTGTGAGATTTTGTTCAGATGTGTAAATATCAGTCTATATGTTACTGGTTAAGAGTAAATGAAGATGACACACAGAAAAAAATGAAAAGGTTTCAGGTCCGCCTAGAAAATAATCACTTTCAGGATGATTATTTCTTTGAAATGATGCAGCTGTAAGGTCCAACTCTAACCCAAATCATAGCTCAATATGTGAACATTCTCTAACCCAAATCATAACTCAATATGTGAACATTCTCTAACCCAAATCATAACTCAATATGTGAACATTCTCTAACCCAAATCATAGCTCAATATGTGAACATTCTCTAACCCAAATCATAACTCAATATGTGAACATTCTCTAACCCAAATCATAACTCAATATGTGAACATTCTCTAACCCAAATCATAGCTCAATATGTGAACATTCTCTAACCCAAATCATAGCTCAATATGTGAACATTCTCTAACCCAGATCATAGCTCAATATGTGAACATTCTCTAACCCAAATCAAAACACAATATGTGAACATTCTCTAACCCAAATCATACACAATATGTGAACATTCTCTAACCCAAATCATAGCTCAATATGTGAACATTCTCTAACCCAAATCATAGCTCAATATGTGAACATTCTCTAACCCAGATCATAGCTCAATATGTGAACATTCTCTAACCCAAATCATAGCTCAATATGTGAACATTCTCTAACCCAAATCATAGCTCAATATGTGAACATTCTCTAACCCAAATCATACACAATATGTGAACATTCTCTAACCCAAATCATAGCTCAATATGTGAACATTCTCTAACCCAAATCATACACAATATGTGAACATTCTCTAACCCAAATCATAGCTCAATATGTGAACATTCTCTAACCCAAATCATAGCTCAATATGTGAACATTCTCTAACCCAAATTTGCATTGGGGCACATCTGTGACATTTGAATTTTCTCATGTACCAAACCATATATTTCACTTGTATATTACTTATGGTGTTCAATGCATCCAAATACAGCAGTTTTTTTTGTGTCTTTCATAAAACAAGCTATGATTTACAGTTTTATAAAACAATTGCTCAGTCTGCCCCCTCTAGGGGGGGATTGGTTTTTAAAAGGTTAATATAACTTAAATACCAGTAAACCAAAAAAAGGGCCATACCATAAAGCCAATGAATACATTGAAATCAAACAAAATAAAAAAAAGCAAATGGAAGCAAAAACAAATGAATACATAAAATAAACAAAAACAGGGGAACAAAATAACTGCATTAAAAATCATAAACCGACATAAAAGGACGAGTTAACAGGAAGTGACCATATATGGACTGAGGAGGAGGAGGAGGAGGTTGCCGCCTGGTGTGATTGGTCCAACACTTGAGCCAATGCTGCGCCGGCATCCAACTTCCTCCGCCCCCCAAAAAAACCCAACACATTACACAAAACAAAGTACACTTTACAAAATATTAAATTGATTAAAAAAACAATGTTTGGAGCCCTCGTTGTGACATTTCATTTAATTTGAATAAAGTTCAGTACGATGTGCTCTGATTTACTCTCTTAAATGTAAATGGTTGCTGTAAACACCAAATCCAGACCAGATAAACACCTCGGCTCCTGAAACACGACCGTCATCACATATTGGGCTCCGATAAGGTCGTCTGGAAGCTCCTTTGTGTGAAAACATGCAACCGGCTAAGACAAAGACATGAAGAGGAGCTTCTCATTGCATAAGTGGTTCAGGACTGGAGGAGATTAATTAAAAAGATTACAAAAAACAACTGAAGAACGCAAGAGAAAAACTTTGTCTATTTAAATAGTTATTCATGTATTAACAGTAAATGTAGTGCATTGTAGTAAATAATACAAAGAGGAAATATTTACAGTGAGAATGAAGTCATTGTTTCTGTTCATAAAAGTCCTGAAACAGTTTTAAAGGCTTCTGTATTTATGAATGTTCGACCCTGAGGCTCTGCAGCCTGAAACCAAGACAACGGACTTTATTCCTCCTTTCAACCTCGACCGGACCTCCCCACTTCTGGTCTTCCCTTTCACAATAAAAGCCCCAGACAACATAATATTCGCAGAGGACATTTGTCATTTTTTCACGTGGTTGATTGGTCACGCCTTTTAGGCTCAATGACATGATCACACATGAATAGAGTTCTATACAACCAGAGGAGTCTCCCCCTGGTGGTCAGGAGAGAGAATGCAGCTTTAACACATGAAGTATAGGTTTCTATACAACCAGAGGAGTCTCCCCTGGTGGTCAGGAGAGAATGCAGCTTTAACACATGAAGCATAGGCTTCTATACAACCAGAGGAGTCGCCCCTGGTGGTCAGGAGAGAGAATGCAGCTTTAACACATGAAGTATAGGTTTCTATACAACCAGAGGAGTCACCCCCTGGTGGACAGGAGAGAATGCAGCTTTAACACATGAAGCATAGGCTTCTATACAACCAGAGGAGTCGCCCCTGGTGTTCAGGAGAGAGAATGCAGCTTTAACACATGGAGCATAGACTTCTATACAACCAGAGGAGTCGCCCCTGGTGGTCAGGAGAGAGAATGCAGCTTTAACACATGAAGCATATACTTCTATACAACCAGAGTCGCCCCCTGCTGGTCAGTATAGAGAATGCAGCTTTAACACATGAAGCAGACTTCACCCGGCATAACTGGAGGTCGCCGCCTGGTTTCAGTTTTTTTCTGGAATAAGCAGAAATCTGTGTGTGTTTGCGTTCCCATGTGTGTGTGTGTGTGTGTGTGTGTGTGTGTGTGTCCAGTGTCTAACCAGGCCTGTTAGGTTGAAGCCCGGTGCTGTCAATCAGACGCGGTGGCGGTGTGGTGTGTGTGTGTGTGTGTGTGTGGAGGTAGGAGTATGCAGATACCACTAGCTGTCAACAGACCACAGGAAAATGGATGCCCGAGGAAGCCATAACTATGATAAATGAACTCCCTGAATCCTCCCAGTAGCCCCCTCCTCTCCCTGCCTCTGTTCCTCGCTAACACATTCTGATAGACATGCATGCAGTTCACCCACAACACTCCCCCTCTCCTCCCTCCACCCCCCGTACACTATCTCTCCGTGTGACTAATGTATGCGGTAAAGCTGCTCGCTACCGGGCCCGCCGCCGCCCGCCATCGGCCCATCCATCTCCTCGTCCGCGCCGGAGACCGCATTCAAATAAATTTGTCACTGTGCGTTTATGAAATATCGATGGTGGGAGACGGATGGGATGGCGGTGAACGGGGTTTGGTTTCGGGGACAGATCACAAGGTTTGGCCGCTGAAGAAAGGAAGTGTTAAGAGGGAGGGGTGTCATTTTTTGTATTTTGAGCGCGGGCCAGGTGAGGCTTGAATAAAGACTCTGCTGGGAGTTCAGCTGTGTCTCACGCATCAAGACTGCAGGCGGCCAGGAAACACGGAGCTGCAGCCAGAAGAGAAGCGTATACTTAACAACTGGAAGGATTGCAACAGTTGATGCTTGAATCCTGTTATTATCATTTTACTGGTGACCTTAAAGCGTCGCTCATCCAAAGGAAACTAACATTATTATTTATTTAAGCTTCTGTTGTGAGATCTGTGTGGAGTTAAATGTGCTCTGCTCAAACATTATCTTCATCATTTAATTTACTTGTTGATTTTTTAAATTATTATAATTTTATAATTTGGGTTTAATGAATTTTAAGCACCATGGCACCTATATAGGGTGAGGCGGTCCTGAAACTTCTATTTTTGCTGTGTTTCAATCTTTATTTACTCTTAACCAGTAACATATATACTAATATGTACACATCTGAACTAAAGCTCACATGGGTTGCCTTTATTATAACACCAAAATTATTCAAATAGCCCTTGTGGTTGCAGAGTTACACCCTTTTTAGTTTGAGTATGTCATTTCGAGCAGAATCCTAAAAAATACCTCGGCTTTTAAAGGGTTAAAAAGGTCAAATAAAAGCTTTGCAATCTTCCAGAGCAAACCAACGGCTCCACTTCTTTTATGAAGAAGAGCAGGAACCTCAGAGGATGATTTCCCAAAACCTGCAAATACAAAAAAACAACTACACTTTCTGCACACACCCACACTTTAATAAGTAATTTGACTAATTTAGGTGAACTGGCCCTTTAAGTGTAATAAGCGTTCAGAGCGTTCTGTCTGAGTTTGTCCCAATTATTAAAGTGTAATAATCTGAGTGGTCGTCCCAGAGAATGAGCTCAATGTGACCGGCACAGAACAACCAGTCGTGTGTGTGTGTGTGTGTGGGAGTGTGTGTGTGTGGGAGTGTGTGTGTGTGTGTGTGGGAGTGTGTGTGGTACATACCAGAACACAAAGGTCACAAACGTCTCATACGGACAGAAGAATGTCTCGGACAGTAAACACGTTGGTAATGGACACACCGTTACATCACGGAGCAGCACAACCTGTGTCCCGCAACATCCTGCTCCTATCATCAGTGTGTGTGTGTGTGTGTGCAGAGTTATTGACTGTTGTGATTGTGTGTGATTATGTGTGCGATAAGCTGCTCATCATCTGGTGTTTGGCCGCGATGGAAGGAGGCCGTCGACAATATTGATGCATTCCTTCGTTCTCCTCTCTGGTAAACATGTGACTCTTGTTTCTCTTCCTCCCTTCCACTAAAACCTACAACCTTCTGTATCCATGGCACAGCACCCCTCCTCCCCCGTCCCGTCCCTATCAACACGATGAGTCACAGACTTGTGACATGAGGCTAAATGTTTACTCTGCTTTTAGCCCTCTAAGCACAAATACACAACGATCCACACACGATGATGATGATGATGATGATGATGATGATGGTGGTGGTGGTGGTGGTGGTGGTGGAACTTTCCGGCCCTTATCGCGTGCTGTATTCGGTCAGAGATAAACACGGCGTCAACAAGACATTTTGTGCTTATAGTGGACGATATAATCCTCAAGGCCGCGAGAACGAGATAAGAGCAGCGAAGGCCGACGAGTCCAGAGACGAGTCTGACGGAGGAAAGGCCCAAATGTGTTGTTGTTAGATTCTGAAAACAAGATGTTTTAACTAAAGACACAAACGTGTTTCATTTTATTTGGTTACAAGCAATAATTAAATGGTATTTATGTATCACAAGGAAGGATTCACTCTCACAGCTCTCATGAAGCCGTTTTTTGCTTCATGTGTTTAAGATGCATTCTCTCTCCTGACCACCAGGGGGCGACTCCTCTGGTTGTATAGAAGTATATGCTTCATGTGTTAAAGCTGCATTCTCTCTCCTGACCACCAGGGGGCGACTCCTCTGGTTGTATAGAAGTCTATGCTTCATGTGTTAAAGCTGCATTCTCTCTCCTGACCACCAGGGGGTGACTCCTCTGGTTGTATAGAAGAAATCTATGCTTCGTGTGTTAAAGCTGCATTCTCTCTACCTGACCACCAGGTGACGACTCCTCTGGTTGTATAGAAGTATATGTGTCATGTGTTAAAGCTGTATTCTCTCTCCTGACCTCCTCTGGTTGTATAGAAGTCTATGAATCTATGACGAATGGGACCAATGGCATCACTAAAACAGCATCAAATCCAGTCTCTTGTAAACAACAGCGGATACAACAACCGTATACAATACTTCTATACAACCAGAGGAGTCGCCCCCTGATGGTCAGGAGAGAGAATGCAGATTTAACACATGAATCATATACTTCTATACAACCAGAGGAGGTCAGGAGAGAGAATACAGCTTTAACACATGACACATATACTTCTATACAACCAGAGGAGTCGTCCCCTGGTGGTCAGGAGAGAGAATGCAGATTTAACACATGAATCATATACTTCTATACAACCAGAGGAGGTCAGGAGAGAGAATACAGCTTTAACACATGACGCATATACTTCTATACAACCAGAGGAGTCGTCCCCTGGTGGTCAGGAGAGAGAATGCAGATTTAACACATGAATCATATACTTCTATACAACCAGAGGAGGTCAGGAGAGAGAATACAGCTTTAACACATGACGCATATACTTCTATACAACCAGAGGAGTCGTCCCCTGGTGGTCAGGAGAGAGAATGCAGATTTAACACATGAATCATATACTTCTATACAACCAGAGGAGGTCAGGAGAGAGAATACAGCTTTAACACATGACGCATATACTTCTATACAACCAGAGGAGTCGTCCCCTGGTGGTCAGGAGAGAGAATGCAGCTTTAACACACTGGTAGTCCATCCTTTCTCGTGACTTGTACTTTCTAGTTTTCCCGCAACGTGGGGTCAAGTCTGTACCCCGAGGAGACATCGAACCACCGATCCTCTGATTGAAGGACGACCCGCTCTCCCACAGAATATACACCAAGAAGATCTTGACTCCAGGGCTCAAAGATCGACTGATTAGAATTTGTGAAGGTCAAAGGTCACTGGGCTCTCATGTCTGACCCATGCTGGTATCTCAAGGTCGCCTGGAGGGTGTTTCATTCTAAATTTGGCACAAAAGTCCACCTGGACTCGAGGATGAACTGCCAAAAATATTGAAGGTCAAAGGTCAATAATAATATAATCGATTTCACACAGAGGATGAAAGGAGGACATTTTGGACAAACGGTAATTCCTGTGTGTGCTTTGCATTCTTCTCGTGATGTCATTCTGGGCCAGCAAACCGTCCAATTGATCGGTGTCAAAAGGTGGCAGATCAGTGTGTGTGTGTGTGTGTGTGTGTGTGTGGAGCAGGTACGAGTGTGAGACCGAGGTATCGACGCCGTGGACCCTCGTCCTCCCTCTCACCTCCACTCTCTTTCTTTGGAATCCTTATCCATCCCTCTCTTATTTATCCGTCTCTCCCTCCTCGCTCGGCCGCCGTCCCGCCGTACTCCCTAAATCACCCGCTGACAGAAAGAGGGAGAGAAAGGGGAGAAAGAGAGAGA
>NC_136599.1:2659576-2670897 GCF_910589615.1 Taurulus bubalis
ACACACACACACACACACACACACACACACACACACACATTTTTAACTGTATGTTTCACGTTTTCGTATTGTAATGTATTATATTTGGTCCTTTCTGTGGATCCCAGAAAGATTAGCGACCGCTAATGTGGATCCAGTAAATAAACTAAACTAAACACACACACACACACACACACACACACACACACACACACACACACACACACACACACACACACACACACACACACTCTCACGCTTCCTCTCCCAGTCTCCTTCAATCCCCAACACCACTCTCTGGGCCTCTTTCTTAGAAAAAAGCGCCGGTGCTGCTAATCTGTCACTCAGATGTTGTCCTGTTGTGGCGGTGACGGGGGTCCGTGGCGGTGACGGGGGTCCATGGCGGTGACGGGGGTCCGTGGCGGCGGCCCGTGCACCTCCAGCGGCTCGCGGCTCGATGATTAACCAGGCAGGTATAGTGAGTTAAACTGCTGACGGCAGAAACACACTGACAGCCCATTTGGAAGACAATGGTCCCGCTCCCTCTACTTAACTTGTCACGGCAGTCAAAGCACCTTCTCCATTCTCCTCTGACGCATGTGGGGAAGACGGAGGGTCATTCAGCGCATTCAGATACGTGGATGTGTGTCACATGCACGGGGACTCTGAGACAAACACTGAGTCATTGGCTGTAAATATTAAAGCGCATAAAAAACGAAAAAAAAATACAGTTTATTAGAAACTTGAGAAAGTTAGTATCTGCGGACCAACGGAGCTTGGAAGTGAATAAAAGTGCATCGGCCTTGTTGAAGCCTGTGATGCTACTGTGACTGGCTAATGGGAAACATCTTGAAATCCTTTAAAGGGCCCATAAAAAGAGAGATTTTCATGTCTTTGTTTTCAGAAGCGTGCGTCTTTAAAGCTGCAATGAAGGATTTGTGATCCGTGATGTTGAAGTTACACAATATGAACCACAGACACAGAACAGGAGCAGAGCGGCGGGCGTTTCTACGCTGTAGCGAGCTAACGTCCTCACCGTCGTACGGCGACTCACTGGGGTGAGGTTTTCTTTTGCAGAAACGTTACCAAGCGAAGAGAAGAGTAAAACTTCACAACTTAATGCTGCATCTGCACGCTCGTGTCAACCAGAGTAGCATGAAAGCACAGGGAAATTAGCAAGCAAGCTAGCTAGCTAGCTGAATAGTGGACAGTCGGCTAGTTAACCAGCTCGCTAATTGCACCACGCTTTCATGCTACACTGGTTACAGCAGCGCTGGGTCTGACAGCCGGGAAGGACGAGCTAACTAGCTAGCTAGCTGAATAGTGGACAGTCGGCTAGTTAGCCAGCTCGCTAATTGCACCATGCTTATCTTATTTTCTGTGCAAATGGCTGCTACTCTACACCAAATTTCCCCTTGGCGATTAATAAAGTATATATTCATTCATTCTTTTATGCTACGCTGGTTACAGCAGTGCTGGGTCTGACTGTCGAGAAGGACGTGCTAACTAGCTAGCTAGCTGAATAGTGGACAGTCGGCTAGTTAGCCAGCTCGCTAATTGCACCACGCTTTCATGCTACACTGGTTACAGCAGCGCTGGGTCTAACAGTCGAGAAGGACGAGCTAACTAGCTAACAGCTAAGAGCTAACTAGCTAACAGCTAACGAGCTAACTAGCCGCGACAACACTTTACGGCCCCGACTAACTAACAACAAACGTAATTATTTCCTTGTACCAGTCAAATGACCACAGGAAACAGTTCGATGTTCGATGTCCGTTCCACTTTTGTACTCATTACATTTTTAAATAAATTGTATTCTGTCTGTATATATAATATTGCTACTGTGGATTATTCTACTATGTGTCTCTTGTGTGTACTTTACCTGACTGCTGCTGTAATCCAATTTCCCCACTAATAAAGGAATATCTAATCTTCTGTGTGGGTCTGTGCAGACTGAGGTTGAACATGTGAATATTATGTATATTTAGACGGGCGGTGTGAGAAATATGAAGTGTGTTTTTGTCCATAAAAAGCATGTAAACATGTTGGAGTAGAAAACCCCAGAAGACACGAGTGCGAACCTGGAAATGAGCGTCGTACGTCTCCCAGATTAACGGTCCCAACGCTTCCCAATTATTAACCGCCCCTGCAGTGTACCATTCATATTCACAGCCATTTACCTCCCTTCACTTCCTGTGCTTTGTGTCTTCTGTCTTTACAGGAGGGGAGTGGACGACGCAAGCAGATCTGTCAATCAAGCGCCCCCACCACACACACACACACACACACACACACACACACACCGCCGGTGGCTGCCCATAGACACCCGTCCATACACCTCCATCGGCTCCGGTCCTCTCCTCAGCTCAATGAGTAACTAACCTGCAGGTATTGAATCAAACTGCTGACAAGCGTGTGGAGGAGGATGGGTACGGGAGAAAGAAAGGGAGGATGGGTGGATGGGTGAGAGAGATAGAAAGGGAAAAGGGGGTGGATGGAAATAACAATGGCATCATTTTATAGCCCACCTTGGTGACGTAACCTTTAGAGAGACGGGTTTTTTCTTCGCCGTCCGCCCGGCCCTTCTCGCTCTCTAAGTGGCGTCCTTTTGATGGGCCGTCCCCTCCCTCTCTCATGCCTCTCTCACGCCTCTCTCACCCCTCTCTCATCCTGTCTTCTGAGACAGATGAGTGCTGTCAGCGCCCGCCATCACTTGCCCAGCTAAACATTAATGACTCTCTTGCCTGACAAGTGTTCGGCGAGGCAGGGGAGAGGTGAAAGGGATGGTGGGGGTGGTGGGGTGCCTCTGGACAACAACACACACAAAAAAGCAGATGAAAAGGAGAAGTGACGGCTTTATCTGCCTGACAGATTCTCTTTTGTCTCTCTGAACTTCGTGTATGTATCTGTGGCATCAGCAGATTCTTGGCTTGACGGTTTTATTGCCCTGTTTTTCCTCCTCTTGAGAGAGATGGACCTCTTTGTGTTGCCCTCATCCTTCCTCCTGCGCGCCTGACATTCCTTCAAGTATCTGTGTGTGTGTAGGTGTGTGTGTGTGTGTGTGTGTGTGTTTATCTACTTATATTTTCTCGTTAGTTTCCTTCGTATTTATCTCCCCGTGTGTCGTTTCTTGGAGAGAGCGTCCTGGACTTTGATGTTCGGCCGCACGGCGAAGGCGATGGCGGTGACGACGAGGTCAGCGGTGAGGAATCATCCCAGAGGGACGGGCAGCGAGAGGAGAAGAGGAAGGAGAGGAAGGAGGGAAGGAGAGGAAGGAGGGAAGGAGAGGATGGAGAGGATGGAGAGGAAGGAGAGGAAGACGGACGAAGGGAAAGGTCTCTACCGGCGGAGGAGTTCGTCAGTCACTTTAATGTCACGTAAATGTTATCACTTTTTTTGCACTCAAATGTTTGTCCTTCATACATTTATGACTTTCTAATCCTTCAAATGTGTGTTTTCTTCTCGTAGATTTGCCACTTTAATCTCAGAAAAGTTTTTTCTCGTAAATATATGTCTTTTGTGGCGTAAATTCTTATTTTTTTTCTCCAAAAAAAAAGCTAAATGGCCATATATGTATCGTAGAAAAGCCTCTTAAAGGGACGGCTCACCCTAAAATCAGAAATACATATATTTCTTCTTACCTGTAGATTGTTTTGGGTGTTAGTTTCCTAGTACAACTGAAAGCTGAACTATATACATTTTTTAGGCAATGAAAAATTGTTAAAATGAACTTCCATGAAGTGGAAACACACTTTGAAAGGGTTAAAGTTGAGTCGAAAATACGGACGAGTCCCTGACCGAACAACACCTTGAAAGTGACCTGTCAATCATCTTGTAGCCCCGCCCTAAAGCATACCGTGCAGTAGAGATGCAGGTTTAAAACTCGTTTAGCCTCAGTAAAGCCCCAGACATTTTCTCAAAATTTCCGAATGCTTTTCATCCCCATACTAAATACAGAATATCTCCTTAACCACAAGGGCTATTTGCATAATTTTAAAAGGTATAATATACAGAAAACAAGTATGTATATCATCGCTTCATTTTCTACTGTAAAACATCACTGTGTGTTAACAGAATCTCTGCAAAGTTTGACTTTGATTAAGTGAAGTTAAATACTTTTAGTAATTTATTTAATGCACATTTCGTGTACCGTAGGTTTAGATCCGCTGAGAGACAAAATGCCCTAACTTTCTTCCTGGACCTTGAACGCCTCTGGTTCAAGCAGATGCACCAAAGCATACCAAGCAAGCATCGTTTATCCATAAGTAAGTAATATTTCAGTTTTTTGGCTGGAATGTGGTTGATATAAATTATGTTTATAGTTCCTGTTCATAGTCTACCTACATTTAATGCACAATCAACCTGTATTATTTGTTTATATTACCTCAATCAATCAATCTGTATAGTCCGTATTTATATATTACAGTTCCACTTGGAGTGTTAACTTATTATCAATAAAATACTTATTATCTGTATATTGGTACTTACTACTATTGCACTTCTGGTTGGATGCTAAACTGCATTTCGTTGCTCTGTACTTGTACATGTGTAATGATAATAAAGTTGAATCTAATCTAAAAAATAGCATGTGTTGCATTAAGCTAGGGATATGAAAATGTATATTTTCATAACTTGGGGAGCTCTCTCGAGTCACTTTCGAGTCCTTCGACTCATATTTATGGTTTATATTAATATTTATGGTTGAATTGTGTTATAAACATGTACAATGGACTTATATGCTCCTGTAAGGCCAGACATTGCAGTTCTTTTGGCATTGGCAGTAGTTCATGGGAGTACGAGGACTTGGAGAGTGAGGAAGACGTCCTGATGAAGAAATATGGGTTTAATAAGGACACCAACATAATCTATATTGATAAATAGCACTAAAAGTAAGAAGAAAAACAAGATTTTTTACTTTTTAACTCGTTCTCCACACTTCATGTTGCCCGCTGGAATATTATTTCTTCATGTCCGTCTCCTCGTTCTCTTTCCCCTTCGCTCTTCTGAATTATTAAGTGAACGGTGCTGCTGAGTGGACACAGAGACTTTTTCAGACGTCCGTCCATTCAAGGGGATTAGTCCCCACCACTCCACACACACACACACACACACACACACACACACACACCCACACATCCAAGCATCCCAACCTTGTGCTGAGCCTCTCGTTCACATTGTTATGAACACTTTTTGATAGCCGGACAGCGAGTCTCGTCCCTCTGCAGCATTCCTCTGCTGCCGGGCCTCCTGCGGTGACGGCCGCCCACTCTCTCCCGGCTGACTTCTCCCCAGGCCGCCTCCACCTCCTCTGGGCTTCCCGGAGCAATGATTAACCCCGGTTCTGATCAATGCTTTATGCTGACTCTGATACATCACTGGAGCCTTGCAGCTGCCATGTAAAAGGAAGCGTCAACTCTGCGCTGCTCAAGACAGAGCATGCCCACTCCGTCACTTACTTACACACACACACACACACACACACACACACACACACACACACACACACACACACACACACACTCACACACACACCTGACAACGACATGCATTCCCGTGTTATAGTCTTGCTCTAAACTCAACTGGATTTTATTGTATATTTTAAGTGTTCCTGTTATTTCATCCACCCTTTGCATATATGTGCAATATATCTTATTATCCATTTATTTCAAAATGTTGGCAAATTAAAAGGCTCAGTTTCTCCGCTGGAGCCGATACTCTGGACGGGTATTTTATATTTTTACAAATATATATATATCTGTTTTTCTATAGGGGCATAAAGAGAATTCAGATGAACACAGAAACAGAGGAACCAAAGAGAAAGAGAAAGGAGGACGAGGAGCATCGCTCGTCACCCGGCGGCGCTCTACCTCGACAGCAGGGGGAAGCCCCGATTTCCTGAAGATGACAGGAAGCACAATGGCAGAGTGTTCTGTCAGCACATCCTGCTCACAGGGCCCGGTTAATGATTCTGTACCAGGCGAGCGAGGGAGGACCGGAGAGAGAGAGAGAGAGAGAGAGAGAGAGAGAGAGAGAGAGAGAGGGGAAACAGGTGGGGGCGTCATTACAGCTGCATTAGGAGGATGCATGGTGTTTTTGTCATTTTAATTACCTTTAATCTGATCTCTTCATACCCGGCCGTTCGGTAATGAGGCAGAACTAAAAGTACATGTCAAACATGTTTAGCGCGCCGCGGCGCTATCAGTCACTCGGCTAACGCGGCTAACAGCTGCAGCGCGGCAGAAAGAGAAGACACAAGAAGATGAAGAAGAAGATAGAAGATGAAATGATGCGGGGGACAAAAGACGGCACTTTTTTTCTAGTTTATAAAATATAAAATGTGAACAGCGGCGTTTAATTTAAAGTTTAGCTTTAATGTCTGGAGATGCTAAAAATGATGCTAAACAGTCTTCAACTCCACGTGATTGAAGTATATTTCACATTCCATCACTATATTACTTACTTTTTGTTATTTTTACTTCTTTTAATTATCTTCTTTCTTGTTTGATTCTAAAATTGTTTCCTTATATTTGTTTATTCTATGATCTCTCAATAACTTCAAAAGACGATGAAAGCTGAGACACTTTATGCACGGGGTCAATTTTAAGATTTATTCTTTTTAAATTTTGCGTTCATAACCCGTCTTCTTTCAGACTAAAGGAGAGAAAACATGCAAAATACACATCCAGGTGTTTATTTTACTACTTTGTCTGTTTGCGTCTGGAGATTTCTCCCAAATTCACTCATTAGCATATTTAAACATAACAATTATAATACAATAAATCCTCCTCTTAATGTTAGTGATGAAGTGGTGAAGTTTCATGGTGATATCTATGAGGTGATGTGTTGACCCTCTTCACCTGTAGAGTCTTCATCATGATGTCATATATATATATATATATATATATATATATATATATATATATATATATATATATATATATATATATAACATATATTCTGAGGGTTTATGCAGAAAGGTTTGTTCACAGCCTCATTTATACAACATTTATTACTAAAAACACAGAGAAAATAGATTATTTTCAGATGTATTGATTGACACAAAGTTATATCATAACACCCTTCAGTTAAAACCTTTGACTCTAACAACATGAAACAAGAATTGTGAACCTGGTTTTATTCAATATTCACATTCATGTTCTGGAAAATTATGCAAATAAGCACATATTTAATAAGATGATGCCTCATTTGCATATTTTGAACGTAACATTTTCAGAAGAAAATGCTTTAATTATCTGTATTTGCCGTCTTCACCTGTAAACTTGATGTGTTTTTTGTAGCATACAGTTATTAGTAATTCTAGGGAGGAAGAAGAGGAGGAGGAAGAGGAGGAGGAGACTCCTCCCCCTCCATTCGTCTCCCCTCCAGGACTCGGTTGAAGTATTAACCAACTGCTGCTTAACAATATTGCTGACTGGTGTGAGGAAACAGGAGGATCAAAGTTATCATGTCGAGGAGAAAGGCTCCTTTCAGCCGGCTGTCCCCTCCATCTCACCGGCCTTTCAGGGAGCAGACACTCAAGACTCTCCCTTCCTCCCACTCCTCACTCCCTCATCCCACTCTCATTTTTTATTCCCCCCCCTCCCTCTCCCTTTTATTCCAACACTTCCTACTTTCTCTGCACTCATCACTCCTCTCCGTCTACGCGATATGAAATAATTATTTATCTCCTCGGCGTCCGTCCATCCATCTCTACGTCTGTCACCTGGCGAAAGTAATCACATCCACATTTGATAAGGCTGGTTAGGTGGGTCATAAAAAGTTTATGCTCGTGATGCCGGAGTCTCATTTATTATCCCTGCTAATGTAGCAGTGGGGGAGGAGGGGAGGAGAGGAAGGGAGGGAGGCCACCACATTAAGGGATCATTACTCCATCGCTCTGTCCCTGCTTTCAGCGCTGGACGAGTCCTCGCTTTATGGCCCGCATGAAGCCGGCTCTCTGTATTTAAGTGTTCCTCGGCCACTAAGAGTTCCCGATGCTCGCGGCTCAGGAGGTAGTTACTGTTCTCTGACCACAGGACTGTTGGCTGCAGCCTAATGCGTGCATCTACTTCCTCTGCCTTCACTCCGCCGGCAGACGTGGAGATGAGCCGGGGGGAGGGAGACAGAGTTTAGCTAACGCAACCTCGTTCAAGCTAAACCGGCCCAGAATCATGGCGGTTTCACGGCAATGTTTAAAAAAAAAAAAATTGTCCATCAAAAAAATACCAAGGATCTGGGTCTTTGATGGCCTTTCCAACCTTTTCAACCTAACTTTAGTTTAGTCGCCTCAACCTAACTACGTGGTTTTGTTGCCTAAACATAACGTTGATTTTGTTGCTTGATTAAGTTTTGTTTTGTTGCCTAAACATAACTATGTGGTTTTGTTGCCTAAATCTAACCTTTAGTTTTGTTGCCTCAACCTAACTTTTGTATAGTTGCCTCAACCTAACGACGTGGTTTGGTTGTCTAAACCTGACGTTGGTTTTATTGCTTCAACCTAACTTTTGTTTCGTTGCCTCAACCTAACTTTTGTTCAGTTGCCTAAACCTAACTTTTGTTTAGTTGCCTAAACCAAACTTTTATTTAGTTGCCTAAACCTAACTTTTGTTCAGTTGCCTAAACCTAACTTTTGTTTAGTTGCCTAAACCAAACTTTTATTTAGTTGCCTAAACCTAACTTTTGTTCAGTTGCCTAAACCTAACTTTTGTTTAGTTGCCTCAACCTAACTTTTGTTCAGTTGCCTAAACCTATCGTTGATTTTGTTTCCTCAATTTAACTATGTGGTTTTGTTGCCTCAACCTAAGTTTTGTTTAGTTGCCTCAACCGTAATACGTGGCCTTGTTGTCTAAACCTAATGTTGATTTTGTTGCTTAACTAACTTTTGTTTTGTTGCCTAAACATAACTATGTGGTTTTGTTGCCTAAATCTAACTTTGTATAGTTGCCTCAACCTAACTACGTGGTTTGGTTGTCTAAACCTAACGTTGGTTTTGTTGCTTCAACCAAATTTTTGTCTAGTTGCCTCAACCTAACGTTGGTTTTGTTGCCTCAATCTAACTATGTGGTTTTGTTCCCTAAACCTAATGCTGATTTTGTTGCTTTACTAAGTTTTGTTTTGTTGCCTAAACATAGTTATGTGGTTTTGTTGACTTAAACAAACTTTCATTTTGTAACATGATGTTGTTCTGAAGGAAAGCGTTTCGTTCTATTTCACAGACTGTGTTGGATGAACTTGTTGTCATCCAGCGTTTGTAGGTATTTAAAAGATTATAAACAATGCCATGTAATTCGTAGATATTCCTTAAAAACTATTAATATGTATACGTGGAAGTGATAATACCACAACATGGCCTGTGTGAGTCTGCGTGGATTTATTTGTCCCTTCCGTAGTTATTTTAACACAAAACAGTAGTTTTTGTTGCCTCAATTTAAGTCGTATCCTGTAAGACGGAAGTTCATTTAGAAAAGACCGTAAGCGCGTAGCGAGCGGACCTGATCATGGACATCTAGTTCTATGGTATTGAAGTCAGACATCTCTACTGACACCAAACCCATCTAGATTATAAATAGCACGACAGGTAAGAGGGGAAATATGTCCTGTCTCTTTAAGAGACTGTTTAAGTCTTTTCATGGGATTTCTTCGACGCGTACTGAGGCTATTTTAGATTAAACAAAATATACAATAATAATAATAACGAAGCTAGTTGGGGAGATTAATGCTACAAGAAGAAACATCTCAGATAATATCAAATTTGTGATTTTCCACTTTAATTTTTAGAGAATATTTGAGTTTACATCAACTATGATGATAATACGCTGTCTTAGGTTTATATAGAACAACAGAAATGCAGAATATTGCCAGACGTATAATTTACAGATCAATAGATCTGATGTGGAAATGCTGTTTTCCTCTTAATGGATCTTCTGTGTGCTACAACGAGATAGAAATGAACGCTTTTGCAAAACAAACCCAATAAAGAGCAGAAGGGCATGATGGGAACGTGCAGCTGGGCCTGCATGAGTGTGTTAGCGTTGGGGGGATAGTGATAGATTGGCCTGCGAGAACGGTGATGCAGATCCACTCATCAAGATTGATGTTCTGCCATTCTGCTTTAAGTGCAATTAAATTGGCCCCTGTGTTAAGAAGCCCGGCCGATTACGTGGCTGAAGCCCGGATTACGCAACATTTCCCTCGGCGCTTTCCCCTCCACCTGCACCCCCCCCCCCCCCCCCCCCCCTCCCATCCTCCCCCCCTCCCATCCTCCCCTGCCAACAGACTCAAGGCTCCATCGGACCGAAACTCTTCCCGGCATCCCGGTTCCCGTTCGTCCTGATTTACAACTTCATGTGTATTCTTTTCTATTTATTTATTTATTTTTTATTATTTTTCCACGTAGCCCGCAAAGTAGTTTTTAAAAAGCAATCCCCCCCGCCCCCTAAAAGTTTGTAATCCCTTTCTGCTTGTTGTCTCACCGCAGGATGGAGGACTGGTACATTAGTGCATGTTTAATGTGTAATAATGCACGGCGCTCGCCGAGCCGGGGAAGGAAAGTTTTAACGTCTGCCGGCATAACTCATCTCTGGCGGCCATTTTGATGAGCGGTGTCTATTCAGGCCTCGAGCGGGAAGACGCTTCTTCTTCTCCTTCTTCTTCTTCTTCTTCTTCTTCTTCTTCTCCTTCTCCTTCTTCTTCTCCTTCTTCTTCTTCTACTTCTTCTTCTACTTCTTCTTCTTCTCTTCTTCCTCCTCGTTCTCCTCCTCCTTCTTCTTCTTCTCCTCTTCCTTCTTCTTCTTCTTCTTCTTCTTCTTCTACTTCTTCTTCTTCTCTTCTTCCTCCTCCTCGTCCTCCTCCTCCTTCTTCTTCTTCTCCTCTTCCTTCTTCTTCTTCTTCTTCTTCTTCTTCGTCTTCTTCTACTTCTTCTTCTTCTCTTCTTCCTTGTCCTCCTTCTTCTTCCTCCTTTTCCTTCTTTTTCTTCTACTTCTCTTCTTCCTCCTCCTCGTCCTCCTCCTCCTTCTTCTTCTTCTTCTCCTCTTCCTTCTTCTTCTTCTTCTTCTTCTCCTTCGTCTTCTTCTACTTCTTCTTCTTCTCTTCTTCCTCCTCTTCCTCCTCCTCCTCGTCCTCCTCCTCCTTCTTCTCCTCCTCTTCCTTCTTCTTCTACTTCTTCTACTTCTTCTACTCCTTCTTCTTCTCCTCTTCCTCCTCCTTCTTCTTCTCCTCTTCCTTCTTCTTCTTCTTCTTCTTCTTCTTCTTCTCCTTCGTCTTCTTCTACTTCTTCTTCTTCTCCTCTTCCTCCTCCTCTTTCTTCTTCTTCTCCTCTTCCTCCTCCTTCTTCTTCTCCCTCC
>NC_136599.1:2671397-2681397 GCF_910589615.1 Taurulus bubalis
CGTCAGGTTTTCTCCTCCTCTGATTTACTGATTCTCTCTCCGTGTGTGTGACTGAGGGTTAGTCGGGGCGCCATGGTTACGGCGTGACAAACGACGGCGGGCCTCGTGTCGGTCATTTAATACACAGTTGCACACTCTGATCGAATTTGGCAAAAGCCGTCTCCCCGGTGAGTTAACAACGCGTACTGGAAGTCATATCTCCATGGCGACCCCATTCAATCTTGCCCCCCCACCTCCCCCTCCTCTGCGGTGACAAATGGGACGTGAGCTCAAAACGCTGCGGCGCTGTGGGTCGCGTCAGGTGCACAGCAGGTTGGAGGTGTTAACCCAATGTGTTCCTGTTCACTGGTCCGATCATCTTCATTGATCGAGACGATGATGGAGAGGGTCCTAGCTTCAAAGGGGGGTAAAACCATAACGGGAAACGGAGGGGGACATGTACTTTCCCCTCGTCTATACACATATTCTAACAGATTTAGGCCGATGGTTGGATCCACTTCCTGTCTCCTAAGTGGGCGTGGCTTGTTTCCCCCACATGTTAGCATCATGTGTTTATATTTTCTTTTGCCAGAATCAGAATCAGGAGCGTTTATTTGTCAGGTACGTTGAATTTGACTCAAAAGTTGCATAACAATTAACATAGAATAAAACAATAAACATAATTAGCTCATATTTAGCTCTTATTTAGCGCTACACAGATACGAGGGCTTAGCGCTAACGTTAGCGGACAGATCTCGTGTGGTCACGTGACTCATTAGTCACCGTAAGTCGACCGTCAGTGAAGTTCGTGAAGGCGGCTGGATTGTGAAAACAACATTGTCAGACTTGGACGGACCAACTACCTTCCTGTGAGAA
This sequence comes from Taurulus bubalis, assembly GCF_910589615.1. Lineage (NCBI taxonomy): Eukaryota > Metazoa > Chordata > Actinopteri > Perciformes > Cottidae > Taurulus > Taurulus bubalis. The sequence goes on from NC_136599.1 coordinate 2,672,253, forward strand.
GCTACTGGCAGCTAGGGGGTGTGGCTTAAATGGCTCATAATTAGCTCATAATTAGCTCATAATTAGCTCATATTTAGCGCTAAACAGATACGAGAGCTTAGCGCTAACGTTAGCTGCCAGATCTCGTGTGATGCTAGGCTGGAGAAAAATTCTCCAACAAAAGTTATACTTTCTCCTCATTTGTTTGTTTGTAAAAATTACATTTTAGGGTCCAATCTCCCTGTGGAGTTATTAGCCGATATTCTCTTAAAGGGACGGTGGAGAAACCCATGAGCCCCTCCAGCCCCCGAAAATGGGGGCTGAATTCTTCATCAGGAGGTCTTCCTCACTCTCCAAGTCCTCGTACTCCCATGAATCGATACCAAAGCCACTGATGTGACAAAGCAAAAACAAACTGCACAGCCTTACAAGAGCATATAAGTTCATTTATACCATAAATATTAACATAAACCATAAATATGACTCAAAACTGACTCGAAAGAGCTCCCCAAGTTATGGAAATATTCATTTTCATATCCCTAGCTTGATGCTACACATGATTAACGCACCTATCTAGAAAGCTTACGACCTACGGAATCCGCCAATATCACCAAAACCACTGTCAGACAAAGCCTCAGGAAGATATCAACCACATTCCAGCCAAAAAACTGAAATATGACTTACTTATGGATGAACAATACTTGCTTGGTGTGCTTTGGTGCATTTGCTTGAGCAGAGCCCCTCTGTTGTGGAACCAGAGGCGTTCAACGTCCAGGAAGAAAGTTAGAGCATTTTGGCTCTCAGCGGATCTAAACCTACGGTACACGAAATGTGCACTAAATTAATTACTGAACATATTTAACTTCACTTAATCAAAGTCAAACTTTGCAGAGATACTATTAACACATATAGTGATATTATATGTGTCTTTTCCTCACGTCTTCAATGGCAAATTAAGAAGTTTATGTTCATACCACTCCGTAGGCTGTTTAAGTTATAGAATATTATTAAAGACAGGAGCAGGTGAGTCGCTTAATGCTGCATATTAATGCTTCACGTCTGGAGTTATGCGACCGCTGCATTAAATTAGATCTGATGAGACTCGACCGTCCACGCACACTTAATAATGCAGTCACTCTGCCACTTGGACAGGGAGGTCATGTGTACAGATTGTAAAGCCCTCCGAGGCAAACTTGTATTTGTGATGTTGGGATATATAAAATAAAAATGAACTGAACTTGAGAGTGGCTGGGTGAGGTGGGGGTGCAGAGGTTTTTTAAGTGAGACGGGGGGGGGGGGGGGGGGTTGTCCATTTGTACAAACCGTAGAATCTGTCATGTGTCGGCTCGCGTTTCCTTCGCCGCGGCGTGGAGGTGGTTGTGACAGCCGAGACTTTCTCTCCTTCATCCACGCTGCAAATGACATTACGGAAATTGTGTTTGAAGGCCGGGGGGAATGCTGGGAAACCAAGGGGGTCACGGGGGTCGGGGGGGGGGGGGGGGGGGGGGGGGGCATAGAATAAACAACAGAATAAACAATACACAACAGAATAAACAATAAAAAACAGAATAAAAAACTGAATAAACAATAGAATAAAATACAGAATAAACTACATAATAAACAATAGAATAATTTACAGAACACACAACAGAATAAACTACAAAATAAACAATAGAATACACAATAGAATAAACTACAGAATAAACTACAGAATAAAAACCTGAATAAACAATAGAATAAAATACAGAATAAACTACATAATAAACAATAGAATAAATCACAGAATACACAATAGAATAAACTACAGCATAAACTACAAAATAAACAATATAATAAACAACTGAATAAAAACCAGAATAAACAACAGACAGACTTCATGCCTCAGAAAACTAATTGAAAATGGAATAATAGCTAGTTTATTTTTGTAGTTAAACTCCCTGCACATCCCTTCACACTTCATATTTAAATACATGTCACTTTAACATTACACTTTAAGACACACACTTACACAACACTTGTTTACTTTACTGTTATCTGTTTGTCTGAGCACTTTATTTTATAATCTAATATCTATTGCACTGTTGTTGTTGATTGTCTCCTCTACATCTAATGTTATGCACCTTCCGCCAAGAAACATTCCTCATTGGTGTAAACACACCTGGCGAATAAAGGGTTGTGATTCTGATGTGAAAGTGTTTAAATCGTTCCAGGATGACACAATTAGCAGCAGGGTGTTTGTTCTATCCCGCCTCACCTGGGAGCTGCAGGCATCACGCAGGAATGGTCTAATATGTGCTGCTCCGTCTCTCGGGGGCTTCCTCACACTGATAAATATTTCAGCAGTGGAAATGAACTGCTCTCTCAGGGGAGCGATCCCGGGCTGATCGCCCCGGCCTGTTTAAAGCCCGGGTACAGGTGAGGGTCAACCTGGGCCAGGACCACCACCAGGTCTACACACTCCACTAACAAGGACCAGGGGAGCTGCAGGACCAAAGCTCCATAAAGCACAATTACACACTGAAAAAGAAAGGATTCTGCTTTCTCATATGTGTGTGATCCTTTTTTTACAGCTCAATCAATCTTTAATGAGCCATTGAATATTAACTGGATCTGTAGGGAGCTGAGTGTCAACTCCCATGAGCCTGAGATGAGTCCTGAGGTTCAGCAGACAGGAAGGTGAGGGAAGAAGAAGAAGGAGGAGGAAGAGGAGGAGGAGGAGGAGGAGGAGAAGATGGAGGAGAAGAGGAAGGAGGAGAAGGAGGAGATGGAGGAGAAGAGGAAGGAGGAGAAGGAGGAGGAGAAGGTGGAGGAGGAGGAGAAGAAAGAGGAGAAGAAAAAGAAGGAGGAGAAGGAGAAGAGGAGGAGGCGGAGGAGGAGAAAAAGAAGGAGAATAAGGAGGAGGAGAAGAACAGGAGGAAGAGGAGGAAGAAGAAGGATAATGAGAAGGAGAAGAAGAAGTAGAAGGAAGAGGAGGAGGAGGAAGAGAAGAAGAAGAAGAAGAAGAAGAAGAAGAAGAAGAAGAAGAAGAAGAAGAAGAAGAAGAAGAAGAAGAAGAGAGGTTGGGGCGGTTTATGGGGTTTATATGCAAAAAGTGGTTATAGTCAATTACAATTACAATCATTCACCGCGGGAAGGACAGCCGGGTGGTTGTGGCGTCGCGGCCCCCCCTGGAGCCCCTGGAGCCCCTGGAGCCCCTGGAGCCCCTGGAGCCACGACCGTCCTGCATCACAATGGAGGAGCCGGACCAACACACACACACACACACACACACACATCTTTAAAATAAAGTTCAGATAAATCTGTAAAACATGACGATCCAGTGATGGCGGATTCATTGATTCACACTCTTGTCCCACAACAACAGAACCCTTTTGTCTGGTCCTCCGTGCAGACCCCCCCCAAATCCTCCTCCACCACGGCCCCCCGGACCCTGCAGCAGGACCCGGGTAGCTCCCGGGGACTCTGACCCCTCCTGCCGGGACGACCTCTTTGTCGCCGCGCTGCCCGCCAACTGATTAATGGACGTAGTCTCGTGATCAAGAGGGCCTCGGACGAGGTCCTGATCTCTGCCGTCTGAGGGCTACAGATGGACCCGGCGGACTGAGACGGATTAGGGCCTTGATGCTGACCCCCCCTGTGGAGGGACCTCTGGGGGTGGAGCAGCAGGCCGTAACGGGAACCCCTCTCACACCTTTTAAAAGAGAACATGTTTATGGCTACTTAGAGGAAATTGATTTGATTGAGCCAGAAACGCGTGTGTGAACACCGCTGGCACTTTTATTGGCTATTTGTCTCTTAAGTCACAGCTGGAGTAAATTTATACCCACGTTGGAGGTTTGTGTGTGTGTGTGTGTTTAAGAGAGTAAATATTAATATGTGTGTGCGTGCGTGTCAGAGCAGGTCGTGATAAGCGATGCACTGAAGGTGCACTTTAACTCGGTGTCAATCATTAAGTACCCGCCCTAATGACTAAGAGCGCATAATGGAGCCCTGGAAAGGGAATAAAACAACAAGATTTGTTGCCGCGCATTAATTCTCCGAATTGATGTCAACAGGCAGCTAGTTTCACCCCCGCTGGTGTTTTCCTGCTCATGCATCTTGACTCTTATTAAGCGACAAGCGTCTGAACATGAGTTCCAGCCTCGTGATTTCATCGGGCCGCCGAGAGCTTTCAGGGAATTCACACATCTTTAGCTCACGGTGTAGAAGTGAGTTAACGGTCACGAGAGAGAAAGAATCAGTCAAATAACTTCACTCAGTCAGTGCTGCTTTAGCTGAATAATAATAATAATGCACTGCACCCAGAATGCCGTGGGTGAGTCCATGCAAGGCAGTGTGGGAGTTGAGGTCAAACAACCACAGGGCTTCCATCATCAAAATAAAATCGAAATGAAAAGTGAAAAATTGCATTTTCACTCGTTAGTCACTTGCTAACGTAAGTCGGCAGTGAAGGCGGCTGGATTGCGAAAACAACATTGTGAGGCTTGGATGGACCAATCACCTTCCAGTGAGGAACTGCTGGCAGCTACGCGTGGAGTAGGGGGCGTGGCTTAGTTGGCGTTGGCGTTGGCGTTGGCGTAGATCCTGCAATAGCGTCAAAACTGGAGAGCGTTTCTTTTTCAAAAGAGACACTGGAGGTTTTATACCACGGAAAAGAGGTTTTCGCTCTTCTCCCCGACTGGTTTTCGGCAAGAGTTTGATTGACAGATGGTTCAACCAATCACCTGTCCAGTATTTTTATTTTTTAAGCGCCTGCCCCTCGTTTTTGCAAACATTTTCCAATGACGACTATTTGGTGGGTCGAGTTACAGGAAGTAATCTGAAGACACTGTGCACATCAGGAGTGTGCACGTCAGGAGTGTGCACGTCAGGAGTGTGCACGGAGTTGCTTCGTGCATTGGTGTGAGTGTGTTGCATCCCATCCCCTCCTCTCTCGTCTCACTCCATCTCTGCTCTCCTTATTTATTTTGTACAAAGAGTGATGTTCTGTTCTTGGCTGGAGGCCAGAAGAGATGAATCTATATTCCACAATAACAACACAAATGAATATATGAGACAAGCGGGAAATATATCGTGTGAATTATCTTGCATCCCTCAGATCATATTTTACATCATGTTGGGAGGTCTGAGCCTCCAGACTGGGAACCACTGCTTTACGCAACAGTTCATGGGAACTAGAGGTGAAGATCAATAATGATCCTTATGGTTGTTTGATTATAGCAGCTGGTCTAGAATTATTATTGTTCTGCCACCGACCCAATAAATGATTTAAACTTATTTGAACAACTCTAAATGTTCTCCTTTTACTTTGTTATAGTATTTTATAGGGTTTGTTTATTCATACAAACACAAAATTCAAATGATTAGAGAATAAAAGATTGTATTTTTATTGATTGAAACAAATCTTGTCATTAGAAGTTTGAATGATGTGTTAAAGAGTTATTGTAAACAGCTCATAATTCATCTCTAATATATATTTTATATTCATGTGAAAGCACCAGGATGTATTCTAGTTTATTATCAACACAGCCAATACTCATTTTCACTGAGCAGAGCCTGAACGCATCATAACGTACCTGAAGTGAACCTCCGCTGGTTCTCTGTTAGCGGTGCTGCTAACATTACTAGCTCTCCTCCTGTTGGTTCTCCGTTAGCGGTGCTGCTAACATTACTAGCTCTCCTGTTGGTTCTCCGTTAGCGGTGCTGCTAACATTACTAGCTCTCCTCCTGTTGGTTCTCCGTTAGCGGTGCTGCTAACGTTACTAGCTCTCCTCCTGTTGGTTCTCTGTTAGCGGTACTGCTAACATTACTAGCTCTCCTCCTGTTAGTTCTTCGTTAGCGGTGCAGCTAACATTACTAGCTCTCCTCCTGTTGGTTCTCCGTTAGCGGTGCTGCTAACGTTACTAGCTCTCCTCCTGTTGGTTCTCCGTTAGCGGTGCTGCTAACATTGCTAGCTCTCTTCCTGTTAGTTCTTCGTTAGCGGTGCAGCTAACATTACTAGCTCTCTTCCTGTTGGTTCTCTGTTAGCGGTGCTGCTAACCGTACTAGTTCTCCTCCTGTTGTTTCTCTGTTAGCGGTGCAGCTAACATTACTAGCTCTCTTCCTGTTGGTTCTCTGTTAGCGGTGCTGCTAACCGTACTAGTTCTCCTCCTGTTGGTTCTCTGTTAGCGGTGCTGCTAACGGTACTAGTTCTCCTCCTGTTGGTCTAAACATTGATTGGTTGTTCACAAAGTCACATGATCAGAGACTAGAGAAACATCAATGATGTCATGATCACTACTGATCACATGATCACATGTTCTACTGGATGCTGGAGGATAACTTTATTTACTCTGTGATGATAAACTGTGTCATTGATCCGTGAGGGGTCAGAACTGATCAGGGATCAATAACAGTCTGTTGCATCAGAACCATTTGTTTGCTGTTTATTGATCATTTGATCATTTATTAGTCCACGTTTTCTCCCATTGTCGATCCGCCTGGAAAGGAGCCGGCGGTTCATCTCAACCATGAGATGAAGATGAAGATGAAGATGAAGGGAGGAGCTCTGCCTCAGACAGACCAACACAAGGCGAGGACAGAAAAACATGATTCATGCAAATTGAAGGATCTTATCGATTGGTAATTGATTTACTTTGATGCATTTAATCTTAATGCAGTCGCGGCTCTGAGGCGATGCGACTGCATTAAGACAAACCAGATTCATCCGGCCATCGCTCTCTCTCTCACCCATCCATCAGCCTCATCGCATCACGCCGACAGCGCCAACACGTGTGTGTGTAGGTGTGTGTCTGTGTGTGTGAGAGCGTGTGTGTGTGTAGGTTTGTGTCTGTGTGTGTGTAGGTTTGTGTCTGTGTGTGTGTAGGTGTGTGTGTTTGTATGTGTGTTTGTGTGTGTTTGTATGTGTGTAGATTTGTGTCTGTGTGTGTGTAGGTGCGTGTTTGTATGTGTGTAGATTTGTGTCTGTGTGTGTGTAGGTGTGTGTCTGTGTGTGTGTAGGTTTGTGTCTGTGTGTGTAGGTGTGTGTGTTTGTATGTGTGTTTGTGTGTGTGTCTTTGTGTGTGTAGGTGTGTGTCTGTGTGTGTGAGAGTGTGTGTGTGTGTAGGTTTGTGTCTGTGTGTGTGTAGGTGTAGGTGTGTGTGTTTGTATGTGTGTTTGTGTGTGTGTGTCTGTGTGTGTATAGGTGTAGGTGTGTGTGTTTGTATGTGTGTGTGTGTCAGTGTGTGTGTAGGTTTGTGTCTGTGCGTGTGTGTAGGTGTGTGTGTCTGTGTGTGTGTTTGTATGTGCGTGTGTGTTTGTAGGTGTGTGTTTGTGTGTGTGTGTGTTTGTATGTGCGTGTAGGTATGTGTGTGTTTGTATGTGTGTGTGTGTGTGTGTGTTTGTAGGTGTGTGTTTGTAGGTGTGTGTTTGTATGTGTGTGTGTGTGTGTTTGTAGGTGTGTGTTTGTAGGTGTGTGTTTGTATGTGTGTGTGTGTGTTTGTAGGTGTGTGTTTGTAGGTGTGTGTTTGTATGTGCGTGTAGGTATGTGTGTGTTTGTATGTCTGTGTGTGTGTCTGTTTGTGTTTGTGTCCACATGTGTGTTGGTAGGTGTGTGTGTGTGTAGGTGTGTGTGTGTGTTTATATGTGTGTAGGTCTTTGTGTGTGTGTGTCTATAAGAGTGTGTGTGAGTGTGTTTAATCTGCACCGTACGGATCTCTGCAACTCAAACATTATTATTAATTTTTTTAACTAAGGGATGTGACCCAACAACCAGAGACGGTCTCACGTCTCTTCATCTCTTCTTCTCTTCTTCTCTTCTTCTCTTCTTCTCTTCATCTCTTCATCTCTTCTTCTCTTCATCTCTTCTTCTCTTCTTCTCTTCATCTCTTCTTCTCTTCTTCTCTTCTTCTCTTCATCTCTTCATCTCTTCTTCTCTTCTTCTCTTCATCTCTTCTTCTCTTCTTCTCTTCATCTCTTCTTCTCTTCTTCTCTTCATCTCTTCATCTCTTCTTCTCTTCTTCTCTTCATCTCTTCTTCTCTTCTTCTCTTCATCTCTTCTTCTCTTCATCTCTTCTTCTCTTCTTCTCTTCATCTCTTTATCTCTTCATCTCTTCATCTCTTCTTCTCTTCTTCTCTTCTTCTCTTCATCTCTTTATCTCTTCATCTCTTCTTCTCTTCATCTCTTCTTCTCTTCATCTCTTCATCTCTTCTTCTCTTCATCTCTTCTTCTCTTCATCTCTTCTTCTCTTCATCTCTTCTTCTCTTCTTCTCTTCATCTCTTCTTCTCTTCTTCTCTTCATCTCTTCTTCTCTTCATCTCTTCTTCTCTTCTTCTCTTCATCTCTTCATCTCTTCATCTCTTCTTCTCTTCTTCTCTTCATCTCTTCTTCTCTTCTTCTCTTCATCTCTTCATCTCTTCTTCTCTTCATCTCTTTATCTCTTCATCTCTTCTTCTCTTCTTCTCTTCTTCTCTTCTTCTCTTCATCTATTCTTCTCTTCTTCTCTTTATCTCTTCTTCTCTTTATCTCTTCTTCTCTTCTTCTCTTCATCTCTTCTTCTCTTCTTCTCTTCATCTCTTCATCTCTTCTTCTCTTCTTCTCTTCATCTCTTCATCTCTTCTTCTCTTCATCTCTTCTTCTCTTCATCTCTTCATCTCTTCTTCTCTTCATCTCTTCTTCTCTTCATCTCTTCATCTCTTCTTCTCTTCTTCTCTTCTTCTCTTCATCTCTTCATCTCTTCTTCTCTTCATCTCTTCTTCTCTTCTTCTCTTCATCTCTTCTTCTCTTCTTCTCTTCTTCTCTTCATCTCTTCATCTCTTCTTCTCTTCATCTCTTCTTCTCTTCATCTCTTCATCTCTTCTTCTCTTCTTCTCTTCTTCTCTTCATCTCTTCTTCTCTTCTTCTCTTCTTCTGTCATTTCCTCCACGTCGTATTGATCCTCTCATCCTTCTGTAAAAAGGGTTCACAGAAGCCGGCGTCCATCTCGGTGATGGAGCGTGTTTGTGTTTATGTCTGCGCCGAAAATCTATTTAAGCCACAGAGTGTATGTTAATGGTGTGTGTGTGTGTGTGTGTGTGTGTGTGTGTGTGTGTGTGTGTGTGTGTGTGTGAGAGAGAGAGAGAGAGTTATTTGGCCGCCCCCGGGGGAGAACAGGGCTCCTGCTCCTCTCTCTTAGGTAATGGAGGCAAT
>NC_136599.1:2686397-2728897 GCF_910589615.1 Taurulus bubalis
CCACGAGCCATCCCACACACAGACCTAACCCAGACATTGTGGCGCTGTCCAGGGACATGGGAGGTGGGTAATTAGCCTTCCATTATTACACACACACACACACACACACACACACACACACACACACACACACACACACACACACACACACCAGTGGAGGGGCAGTAGGTTGTGTTTTGGGTCGCTATAGGAGGTCAACGTTAACGATCCGTGTTCAATATTCACTCTAAAAGTAAATGTAGCATCATGTAGTTAAATATGTGATATTAGTTTTTATTTTAAGTTTGTATCTTTACATGAAAATAGAAATATGTTTTTTCCCCCTAAAACCAGATGTATTTACGTAACACTAGAACACTCGACGTATTTAGTAAAAGTAAAAGTTAGTGTATGAAAAATGATCATGAACAAAGTCTTATATCAAACCAAAATCAAGAGTTTGGATTGAGGAATATAGGCCCCGCCCACTGCACCCCGGCAATAATCAACCCCATTTTAAAGACATCTGATGTGATAATAAACTCTTTTCCATCTCATGGGGCTCATAATTATTGTCTCTCTTGATCTACACAATAACATTACGTTGACTATACTTTAAAATACATTTTTGTTCATATTAGGGAGCGTGTACGAAACAGAATATTTGCATTTCTAGACTCTTCAGCCTTAAAGAGCTTGTTTGTTTATTTATTCATCGACTCCATTGTTGTATAACCACCCAGAGTTTGGGTTTAAATAAAAAAAGTGTCGCTTTTTATTTTCTTTACATGCGTAACAACGTATCTGAACGTTATCGTGGAACAAAAGAACAGTCTGAACGTCGTCCACTGCTCTATGTAACTGGTTCCTCAGGTTGGATTTTACCTGACGATAATCGTGTTGATGCTGTAATTGTCATAATTTTGTGTAATTTCCTTTTTTTTTCTTTCATCCGTCTGACGGGAGAGAGGATAGAAGAGACATTAGTAATCTGCAAAGAATAAACAGCCACCCAAAACAACCTCCGGGTTGCCAAAGCGGCGTCCACCTCGGGGCCTCGTGGTGCAGGTGGGCTGAAGGATCTCATAACTCCAAGCTGGCCCAAAAAGTACTCCATCCCACCGCTGGCCCAGCTGTTGTCTGGAGGTGTGTAATCGCGTCAAAAGCAAGAGCGCCTCCACTAAAGCAGTTACGACGCCTCCCACACACACACACGCCGTCCCGGGCATCATCATTTTCCAGCAACCATCCATCTTCGGCCCGCGATTAATTCTCTTCGTTTCCGAGCGCGGGCCCATAAATCCTGGCACACTTAATTAATTTCACGGGCCCGACGCGGGGGGCTCTCCCCAGTAAAGCGGGGATTGTTCTCGCAAAAAAAAACAAAAACGCCCGTATTAATTATGCTATTTTACAGCCATCTCGTTGAAGGCCGTGTTTCATCTTTCATAATTACATTCTCAACAACTACGGGGGCAACAAAACAGGAGTCTAATTATGGATTTGGCGGCGTGCGCTCCGCTCGTAATAAGTCAACGTTAGCATCCGGCCGGCGGCAGAATCAATGCGAGCGCCGCACACGTTTTTATTTTTTATATGACTGTTGCTTCTGATTTTGTAGCTGCCAAATGCTTCCAAAATGCTATTGCTAATAGCAATATGCTATTGCTAATAGCAATATGCTATTGCTAATAGCAAATTGGAAGCATTTGCTAATATATAAGCATAATAGCAATATTATATTTGGTGATAGCAATCTTATTTGGCGATATCATATCACATTTGGCAATATCATATTTGGCGATAGCAAAAAAGAGTCTAATTATGCATTTGGCGGCGCACGCTCCACTTGTAACAAGTCAACGTTAGCATACGGCAGAATCAATGCGAGCGCCGCACACGTTTTCTTTTTTTACGACTGTTGCTTGTGATTTTGTAGTCGCCAAATGCTTCCAATATGCTATTGCTAATAGCATATTGCTATGCATATGCTATTATATAAGCATAATAGCAATATTATCTTTGGCGATAGCAAAAAATTTGTCTCATTATGGATTTGGCGGCGTGCGCTCTGCTCGTAATAAGTCAACGTTAGCATCCGGCCGCGCGGCGCAGAAATCAATGTGAGCACCGCCCACTTTTCTAATTTTTTTTTACGACTGTTGCTTCTGATTTTTTAACCGCCAAATGCTTCCAATATGCTATTGCTAATATCATATTGCTACTATGCATATGCTAGTATATAAGCATAATAGCAATATTATATTTGGCGATAGCAATCATGTTTGGCGATATCGTGTCATATTTGGCAATATTATATTTGGCGATAGCAAAAAAGGAGTCTAAATATGGATTTGGCGGCGCGTGCTCCGCTCGTAATAAGTCAACGTTAGCATCCGGCCGCGCGGCGCAGAAATCAATGCGAGCGCCGCCGACGTTTTCTTTTTTTAACGACTGTTGCTTGTGATTTTGTAGCCGCCAAATGCGTCCAATATGCTATTGCTAATAGCATATTGCTATATTAATATATCTGCATAATCGCTAATAGCATATTGCTATCGGCAAATGCTTCCAATATGCTCCCCGTAGCGATTGTCCCGATCGCTGCGCGGAGCATATTGGAAGCATTTGGCGGCCGGATGGCGGGAAGCGAGCTGACGAGGTTACGGCGGATTATTGTCGCTCCGAGGCTCCGCCGGTCATCAGTCTTGTGTCGGCGCCCGTCAGCTGGCGTCCTGATGTCCGTGGGCGTCGCCACGCGGCGCGCGGGCGTCCCTCGTGTGTTCCCAAAGAACGCGCTGATAACGCCGCGGAGAAACAAATAACCAGAAGGAGACGGACGGCGTGGGTTTCATGGGGTCACGGCCCGGTCGCCGCGGTGACGAGGCCCCGTGTTAACAGCCACCCACGCACTCTGTCCGGCATGCGGCCGTCCACCCACACACACACACACACACACTGCTGGAGCGGAGCAGTAATAAGATGTGCAACCCTCACACACACACACACACACACACATGCAGAGCTACCATTAGCATGCTGTGACGGAATGGGCTGTCATGGCCGCCTGGTTGGTGGTGAAGTCGAGGAAGAAGGCCTGTGTTGGCCTGTGTTGGTGTGTGTTGGTGTGTGTTGGTGTGTGTTGGTGTGTGTTCAGAACATTTCTGACCACATCCTTAACTGTACCAATTCAGCTATTTTACAAAGTAAAAGTCCTCCATCCAAAAATCTAATTTCGGTCACACCGGCCCTCTTCGCTTGCCGCCACCTTGTTAGTTTCTTTTCCTCCGCAGAGTTTAGAAATTCAAATTTGCTTAAATTCGGCGGGAAAGCAAGAAAACGTCAAACACAAACGTAATCAGGGAGAAAATACGTTCCTAGTCAAACGTAATTGAGAATGCGTTTTAGTTTGGGGGGAACGTCATTATTTTTAGGAGGCAGGGTTGCTACGTCACTCCTCCTGAGTCCAAATATGGTCACTTCCTGTTCAAAAAAACAAGATGGCGACGACCAAAACGTCGAACTCGAGGCTTCAAAAAAGATCAGTCTACAAACCACTCCTTAAATACAGCCTGAGGTAGAAACATGGCCGACTGAGGGGATTATACACGAAATAAAACATGCTTAATAACGTTGTGTTCCATTTATGCTAATACATCCTCCTCAATGCTACACACTGTGCCGATGTGAGAGACGTCTTCAAGACGCTCCAGCCAGAGAAGAAGCCGTGGACGAACGTCTCCAGTCGCCTCCTTCTGGAAACACCTGCAGCTGTAAATATCGCCGCTTAGCCGTTGAGAACGACCCGTGTTGTGCGCTCGCCGTCAGAGGGAAGACAATAACCCTAAAAGTGAATTTGTGGCGGTGGAGAGAATGGCCGCCTGGCTGACCCCGGATCAGCCGCGTCGCCTCTGATCGGTGGCGTTACACTCCTCTCACTTCCTATTAGGCTCCTCACACTGAGGCCATAAGTCCTGTGACAGCGACCTTGAACACGTGTGTGCGTGTGTGTGTGTGTGTGTGTGTGTGTGTGTGTGTGTGATTTCTCCTATTTCCTCTGCTTCTTCCTTGTCAAGGCCATCGGTGATCAGTGGAGGTTAAAAGTTACAAATCACCCCCACCACCCTCCCCCCACCTGTCCTCACACCGGCCCCGCCGACCTCTAGGGGCCCCGGGTGTCGGCTCTTTTCGGGGCCGTGGCTCCTGTTGATGGTCTGCAGGGGATCAGAGGCAGCGGAGGGCAATTACTCCTCTGCTTTAATTGGCATTATCATTTTAGCAGCCTGACAGAGATGGATCACCCGGCAGGACCCTGCGATGGGGGGTGGGGGAGTGTTGGGGCCCGGTGGGCACCCTGAGAGGGGATGAGGGGATGAGGGGATGAGGGGATGAGGGGGTGCAGGTGGAAGAGGAGGAGCACAAAGATGAAGGGGAGAAGCGAGGAAATAATAAATCTGATACCAACATCGGAGGAACAAGTCGAACAAATAACCCCCATTAAGTGTGTGTGTGTGTGTGTGTGTGTGTGTGTGTGTGTGTGTGTGTGTGTGTGTGTGTCAGGATTCTTTGTATTCTCATATTTGCAGGTAATTTGTATTTACAGGTGTAAATATCCTTCATTGAACAGGAAAATTCAAGATATCTTTACAGCTGAAACTATTTTAACTACGGAAAATTACTGTAATTTCCCAGTACAGTTGTTTACTGTTATTTTTAGTGAAACAGGATTATTTGTATTAGAGCAGTTTTTAATCATATTTACAGGTAATTGTTTTTTACAGGTGTGAATTTCCTTCATTAAACAGGAAAAAGAGCCCAAAAATCTTGTCAATTTACACCTTAAACTATTTTAATAATGGAAAATTACTTTTTTTACAGGAGAGTTATTTACTGTTATTTTACAATTTCATATTTTTTTAGAGTGTAAGGAAAACAATGTACATCCGTGTGTGTGTGTGTGTGTGTGTGTGTGTGTGTGTGTGTGTGTGTGTGTGTGTGTGTGTGCAGAGGAGGAGGTACCGTTATTTTACAATAACTTATTGGAGCCTCAGCAGCTGGAATATAACCGTTTTTTAAACATTTCTTTTACAGTGTACCTGATTATTTATGTTATCGCAGTCTTTGACCACATTTATAGTAAAATTGTAAATTTCCCTCATTAAAAAGGAAAAAGCCTTAAAAAAAATACCAGATCCTTCAAGATATTAGTTGATTGTATATGTGTGTGTGTGCATGCATACGTGTGTGTATGTGAGTGTGTGCATGCGTGTGTGTGTGTGTGTTTATATCTGTGTGTGTGTGTGTCTGTGTGCGAGTGTTTGTGTGTCTGTGTGTGTGTGTGTGAGTGTGTGCATGCATGTGTGTATATATGTGTGTGTGTCTCTGTTTTTGTGTGTTTGTGTGTCTGTGTGTGTGTGTGTATACATGTGTATGTGTATATGCATATCTGTGAGTGTGTGTTTGTGTGTGTGTGTGGTTGTGTATATCTGCGTGTCATTGTGTGTTTGTGTGTGCGTGTACGTATGTTTGTTGTGTGTGTGTATATCTGTGAGTATGTGTGTGTGTCTGTGTACGTGTGTTTGTGTGTATATCTGTGTATGTGTCTGTGCGGAGTGTGCGCATGTGTGTGTGTGTGTGTATATATGTGTGTGTCTCTGTGTGTTTGTGTGTCTGTGTGTGCGTATATATGTGTGTGTGTATATATGCATATCTGTGAGTGTGTGTTTGTGTGTGTGTGTGTGGTTGTGTATGTCTGCGTGTCATTGTGTGTTTGTGTTTGTGTCGTGTACGTATGTTCGTATGTGTGTGTGTGTGTGAGTGTGTGTTTGTGTGTGTATATCTGTGTGTATGTGTCTGTGCACGCGTGTGTGTGTGTGTGTATATCTGCGTGTGTGTGTGTGTGTGTGTGTGTGTTCAGGGGTTATTAGTGTAACCAGTGTGAAGCTGGCGAGGGCCTAACGAGCAGCAAGGCCTCGCCTCCATAACTCAGGTCCTGTAAATCTGTCAGTGGAATTAAGAGGCCCCCATTATAGGGGCCCGAGCCGGAGCCGCCATGCAAAGCACCGGCTCCTCCTCCGGGGCGGCGGATAATTTTAGCTACTTAGTGAATCATCTTCAAAAGAGCTTCTACTGTAAAGCACACACTCTTAAAGCCCGCTCAGCTGCTTCATTTGTGCTTTTTTTTATGTGTGAGTGTGTGTGTGTGTGAGTGTGTGTGTTGGTTCTCTTCGTCACAGACACCCGGGTCTCCCCAGGACCTGCGGGACCCCCAGAGGCTGAACCCAGCAGCAGGCGGAGGAAGAACAAACCCAGCGCCGGGTCGATGGGAAATTATTATGAAGCTGTCCGACCTGAATTATGGCTTCTGTCTGCTGATAATCCCTTATTGTCTCTTCCTGCCAGCAACTAAATCTGTCAGTCCCACTAAAAAAAAGAAAGCGAGGGACGGTTGATGGAAGATGATGAAGTGAGTGGATCGGAGGAGGAGGAGGAGGAGGAGGAGGAGGAAGAGGAGGAGGAGGGGTGCGCTTCCCGCCTCTTTTAGGGAAAGAACATACTTGAAAGGAAATGCTGAGCTCTCTCTCTCTCTCTCTCTCTCTCTCTCTCTCTCTCTCTCTCTCTCTCTCTCTCTCTCTCCCCCCTGATATGAAAAATGAAAACTATAAGGGAGACAATAATAAAAATAGCAGAAGGAGGGGACGGTCCATTACTCACGGCTGCTTTGGGCTGCATGGTAAAAATGTGCTGCTTGCTGCAGAAGCATGCATCACCGCTGGCACACAAGGAATGGGCTGTCTGCGGCGTATTTACCTCCAATTGTTCAAGCGTTTGTAGAGGGAGGGGTGTGGGGGGGCACGGCCTGGACGGGCCCTAGTCGGTCTGGACAAGCCCGTCCAGACCGACTAGGGCCCGTCCAGACCGACTAGGGCCCGTCCAGACCGACTAGGGCCCGTCCAGACCGACTAGGGACCGATTCGGGCCTGCAACTTGGGCTTGTCCAGACCGACGAGGGCCCGTCCAGACCGACTAGGGCCCATCCAGACAAACTCGGGCCCGTCCAGACCGATTCGGGCCTGTCCAGACCGACTAGGGCCCGTCCAGACCGATTCGGGCCTGCAACTTGGGCTTGTCCAGACCGACTTGGGCCCGCCCAGACCAACTAGGGCCCATCTAGACCGATTCGGGCCTGCAACTTGGACTTGTCCAGACTGAATTTGGCCCGCCCAGACCGACTAGGGCCCATCCAGACCGATTCGGGCTTGTCCAGACCGACTTGGGCCCGCCCAGACCGACTAGGGCCCATCCAGACCGATTCGGGCTCGTCCAGACCGACTAGGGCCCGTCCAGACCGATTCGGGCCTGCAACTTGGGCTTGTCCAGACCGACGAGGGCCCGTCCAGACTGACTAGGGCCCGTCCAGTCTGATGGGGGCCCGTCCAGACCGACTAGGGCCCGTCCAGACAAACTCGGGCTCGTCCAGACCGACTCGGGCCCGTCCAGACTAAGTAGGGCCCGTCCAGACCGACGTGGGCCCGTCCAGACCGACGGGGGCCCGTCCATACCGACTAGGGCTCGTCCAGACCGACTCGGGCCCGTCCAGACCAACTAGGGCCCGTCCAGACCGACTAGGGCCCGTCCAGACCGACTAGGGCTCGTCCAGACCGACTCGGGCCCGTCCAGACTAACTAGGGCCCGTCCAGACCGACTAGGGCTCGTCCAGACCGACTCGGGCCCGTCCAGACTCGTCCAGACCGACTCGGGCCCGTCTAGACACAGACCGATGCGGGACAGGAAGAGACGGGACACTTTTGGAAGAAGGATGGAGATGGAGGAGAAACATAAGTCTTTGAGAATGTCAAAAGACGTGTTTCCTTTTTTTCTGCCGCTTCCAGCTTCTCAAACATGATCCTTTGCTTCTTTTTTAAACTGTTCAAACTTCATCGTTGATTGACAGTCGATGAACTGAAGACTCGGTGGACTCGAACTTGAAGAGAAACGGGTCGAAGTGAGACTTGAAACAAAGAATGAAAGGAGAGAAACACAGCGGGTCTCCAGGTGAAAACATGAACTCATACATATCAGCATGAAACTTCTCCAGCTCATTGCTCCACTCCCGTTGTCTCGGGGTCAAAATGACCCGTATATGTGTGTGTGTTGATGGGCCATTTTGACCCCGAGACAACGGGCAAGTTTTATGGAATGTTATGTTTAAATATGCAAATGAGGTCTATTCTAATGGTATCTTTTGGAAGTAAAATAAAATGTGTGCTTTGCATGTTTTCTTTACACTAAAGATCCAGTGCATGAAAAAAAGTCCCAAATAAATTCCTCACAAAACATGTGTTAGGGTGAAACTTTTATTAAAGATTACCAAAACTTTTAAATGTCTGCTTCATGACAGTGAACTCGCTGAAGACGTTCTGGAGCTCAACGGTGAGTTCAATGACCTGCAGGACGGTGAGTTCAATGACCTGCAGGACGAGCGAAGCCTCACAGAGGAAACAACGCTCACGACCACGGACCAATGGACGCTTTTTGGGAAGAAGGGAGTGTAGTGCATAAACAGAGAGGAGGAGAGAGAGAGAGAGAGTGTGTGTGTGTGTGTGTGTGTGTGTGTGTGTGTGTGTGTGTGTGTGTGTGTGTGTGTGTGTGCATGTGTTTGTGTGCGCGTGTATATATCTGTGTGTGTGTGTGCATGTGTTTGTGTGCGTGTGTATATATCTGTGTGTGTGTGTGCTTGCGTGTGTGTGCATGTGCGTGTGTGTGCATGTGTGTGTGTGCATGTGTGTGTGTATATCTGTGTGTGTGTTTGTGTGCGTGTGTATATATCTGTGTGCTTACGTGTGTGTGTGTGTGTGCGCGTGTGTGTGCATGTGTGTGTGCATATCTGTGCGTGTGTGTGCTTGTGTGTGTGTGCGCATTTGTGCATTTGTGTGTGTGCGTGCACGTGTGTGTATATATCTGTGTGTGTGTGCGTGTGAGTGTGTATATCTGTGTGTGTGTGTATGTGTGTGTGTATGTGTGTGTGTGTGTGTGAGTGTGTGTGTGTATATCTGTGTTTGTGTCTGTGTGTGCGTGTGAGGGCCCGTATATATCTGTGTGTGTGTGTGTGTGTGTGCGTGTGTGAGCCAACGCTCACGACTACGGACCTATTGGACACTTTTCTTTTGGGAAGAAGGGAGTGTTGTATATAAACAGAGTAGAGGAGACAGAGTGTGTGTGTGTGTGTGTGTGTGTGTGTGTGTGTGTGTGTGTGTGTGTGTGTGTGTGCGTTCCCATAAACGCCCCCCCCCCTCTTCCCCCCTCCCTCTGTTGACAGAAGCTGCTGAGCGTCTCTCGGAGGCCGTTATACAAACCTTCAGCGGCGGCTGATGGCTTCATTTGGCTGGATGGGTTTTATCTCCCTCTTCTGGATTTAAACACTGAACCCTCTCTCGGGGCTCGGACCCCCCCTCCCACACACACACACACACACACACACACACACACACACACACACACACACACACTTGTATCCCGCTGCGATACAGCTGTGCGTAACGACGAGAGCCCGACTCCTAAACGGCCCTCCTTGATTAAGATGGCCGCCCCCCCTCCCTGTTTATCTCCAGTGCGGTCGTTAGCCGGGGACGGGCCCTCGCTAACGATGAGTAGTTTACAATATGGCGCTCCGGCGTAATCGGCCTCCCGTCATCGTCTCACTCAGCCTGTAGCTCCTCGCCCGCCAGCCCGCGTGAAAAGGCGGCAGGTTTTTAGAGCGCGGCGATAAAGAGAAACGAGCTAACGCATTAGCGGTTAGCGCGCGTCGATCGGTAGCGCGCTCGGAGGCAAAGCGGTGATGAGGGAGAGAAAGCACCGGCAATCGTCTCCCGTCAAATGTGCGATTGAGACGTACGCAGAAACAACAATGGTGTTGTTGTTGTTGTTGTTCCCGCAACATCGAGTGCAGAGTGCTGCGCGGGTGTGATCGTCAGGCGGGGGAAGAAGAAGAAGAAGAAGAAGAAGAAGAAGAAGAAGAAGAAGAAGAAGAAGAAGAAGAAGAAGAAGAAGAAGAAAAAAAAAAGTCAACTATGCTGCGATATTTGGTTAAAGTAAACGACTTTCATAGCTTTCAGAGGAAGAACAGAAGCAAGACGTCACTCATTGGTTTGTGGACCGCCATTTTGAAGTCGCGAGTGACGTAGAGACACCGTATACGTCTCTGGTGTCGACCTGTCAATCACCTTGTAGCCCCACCCCTAAAGCGTCCCCTGCTTTATGGTCTGTTTGACTCTAAATGACCATAATTTACTAAATGAACATCATGCTGTATTGAAGAAGACTTGAAACTAGAGATTGAGACATAAACTCATGTTTACAATGTTTACTGAGGGAATACATCAAGAGAAGTAGAGTCATTTATATAGACTTCTATACAACCAGAGGAGTCGCCCCCTGGTGGTCAGGAGAGAGAATGTAGCTTTAACACATGAAGCATAGACTTCTATACAACCAGAGGAGTCGCCCCCCTGGTGGTCAGAAGAGAGAATGCAGCGTTAGACTTCTATACAACCAGAAGAGTCGCCCCCTGGTGGTCAGTAGAGAAATGCAGCTTTAACACATGAAGCATAGACTTCTATACAACCAGAGGAGTCACCCCCTGGTGGTCAGGAGAGAGAATGCAGCTTTAACACATGGAGCATATACTTCTATACAACCAGAGGAGTCGCCCCCTGGTGGTCAGGAGAGAGAATGCAGCTTTAACACATGAAGCATAGACTTCTATACAACCAGAGGAGTCGCCCCCTGGTGGTCAGGAGAGAGAATGCAGCTTTAACACATGAAGCATAGACTTCTATACAGCCAGAGGAGTCGCCCCCTGGTGGTCAGGAGAGAGAATGCAGCTTTAACACATGAAGCATAGACTTCTATACAGCCAGAGGAGTCGCCCCCTGGTCCAGACAAATCAATCCATTAAAAAATAGAATATCTCCTGAACATTTTGTGCTGTTACAACCACATTTGGTGGAAATGTGCAGACGTGACGTTTAAGTGGTTGTGGCAAATTTGGTGCTGTTCGGCCAATAGGTGGCGCTGCTGGAGCAATATGTGTGTGCACATATACCGTTCATCTGATCTACTTCACACTAATAAATACAGACTTCAAACTCAACAATCTAAAGCTGATTTTTAGTAATAACTTCAACTTAAAAAAAAACAATGGACTCATTGCTGTGTGCCACTTAATATCAGAGATGCTATTGGCCCAAAGCTAACGAGAGTAATGGACACAATATGCTGGTTTTACTGGTGCAAATGTTCCCGTATCTGTAAATATGTATTTTATTTCCACAACGACAATCTTATTATTAATAGCAAAGTATTTTTTGCGGACCCTCTGACACGAAACCCCCTCTGAGAATATATAAACCTTTTAAAATGTAATAAAATGATAAAGCTACGAGGAGTGATGAAAGGGGAACTGGTGGGAGCATCAGACAAGAGAGAGAGAGAGAGAGCGAGAGAGAGAGAGAGAGCTGTTTATTTAATTTATGTGGAGAGAGGGAGGGAGTGGCAGTGATACATGGGTTTGTTAGGCAATTGATAAAGGAGAGGAAATTTCTTTAAAAAAAACAAAAAAACATTCAGCAGTGAGAGATATGACCGCCATACATCACCTGTTTGCAAACAACGAGGACTAATATTAATCCTTGGGAGGGACAGAATGACCCTCGTACACACACACACACACACACACACACACACACACACACACACACACACACACACACACACACACACACACACACACAACACTGACCTAATTAAGCCAAGAGAATAGGCTTTAATTGGAAAAACAGAAAGAAAACAATGAAAAGGCAAACGTCTCCTCCCTATTATTGTGAAAGTGAACGCCTTTGTGCTGTTATCTTTGTATTTGTGTATTTCTTTTTTTAATACAGCTACATTGTGGCTTTAAGTAGTTTTTAATGCAGTAATGGAAGAGTCTGGGAGGAAGAGGCCCAGATAAGGAGAGTGAAGAAGAGTCTGGTGGCTCGACACGGTGAGCTGAACTGTTGCCTGTATGTCAGTGTCAGTGTGTGTGTGTGTGTGTGTGTGTGTGTGTGTGTGTGCACCCCGACGCTAACACCCCCTGTAATGTATTAGATGTTGAATTCCTCTGATGCATCGCTGCAGGCGGCATCTGTCATGTTTCCCTCATTCGGTCGACTGTTGTCACGGAGGAAATTTAATTATTTAATCCCCCGTGATCGATCATTAGTGAAAACACCCACAACACACACACACACACACACACACACACTTCGCCACCCATTAAGACAGACAGCACCTCAAGGAGCCGAATCATTCACACACAAAAACACAATAAATACGCTTTAAAATGCCCCCCACGAGCAGTTCACGCTTAATTCAACAAACAAACAAATACATAAATGTGTAAATAAATACGGCTGTGTGTGTGTGTGTGTGTGTGTGTGTGTGTGTGTGTGTGTGTGTGTGTGTGTGTGTGTGTGTGTGTGTTGGGGATGTATTGGGGGCGTCTTTGTTGCGACTCATACTCCAGATGGATGACTTGTACGGGGGAGTGTATTTATTTTGCGGCGAGGCGACACGGGGAGATTTGTTATTCCCCGGCGTTGGCGAGTTTTTCACATTGCTCCACATCCCAGAGACCATATTTCATCCCCGCACCCCCGATCCCCAAACAGATTTATTTACAGACTCTCGTCCTGTGCACATACCCCCCCTCACATGTGTACACTCACATGTACACACACACACACACACACACACATATATATATATATGTTTGCACTCTGTATAAAAAGCAGACGTGTTCCAGCTCTGAGGACAGAAAACAAACCGAAATCAAACGTACGAACACACATTTTTTCTTTGTGAGTTTCCAATAATGATATTTAACATTATTGCCGTTGTGTTTGTGTTCCCCGTCTCTTCATGATGGGATGTAATTGCTCTCATATATTCCACAAAGCAAGGCCTCTTCTCCAACCTGCAGAGAGACGACACACGGGACTAAATAACGGCTGCAACCCGGAGAGATTTGCAATAAATCCCAAATGATTACGATAAATATGCCATCTTGAATATAAATATATATATAAATATATATATATATAAATATATATATATATATATATATCCTCATAAATGTTGCTGCTTCACAAGTTTCACAAACACAACACCTTTGACTCTTTGTTAAAACCACGTGCTTAACGTTGTAAATCGTGGTTCGGCTGAACGTAAGTTTGTGAATTTGCATGTAAAACATAAATACAGTTGCAGAAGTATGTGTACGGTGAATCATGACACAGATATCACTGAAGTAACGTCCCAATAACTCCAGGTCTTGGTTTTGTTTCTTTCGGTCTTTATACGACTCCATCACACACCGGAGCGTTTTCTGAGCGTCTCAATGTGTTTGCTGTGTTTCCATGAGATATAAAATGTGTACGGAAAACCAATAAATTAAATTATGGGAAACACTTTTTTACGCTCGCTTGAGGTGGTTTTTTAGAGTTAATTCAATAAATGGATTAAGTTCTGACGTAGGAAACATTTACCTCACATCATAAGCTGACTTGTTTGGTTTCTGGTTCTCTTCTTCTTCTTCTTCTTCTTCTTCTTCTTCTTCTTCTTCTTCTACCCTGTTTACTGTTGGAGACCAAACTATGCCACAGACAAGTTTATTTCAGGCGACAAGTCTATGCTTCATTTGTTAAACCTACGTTATCTCCACTGACCACCAGGGGGCGACTCCTCTGGTTGTATAGAAGTCTATGTTTCATTTGTTATACCTACGTTATCTCCACTGACCACCAGGGGGCGACTCCTCTGGTTGTATAGAAGTCTATGTTTCATTTGTTATACCTACGTTCTCTCCACTGACCACCAGGGGGCGACTCCTCTGGTTGTATAGAAGTCTATGCTTCATGTGTTAAAGCTGCATTCTCTCTCCTGACCAACAGGGAGTGATTCCTCTGGTTGTATAGAAGACATTAGTGTTGAGCTCGTAGCTGCACAGAAACAGACTGAAAGCACATTAATAAACACACATTAATAAACACACATTAATAAACACACAGAGCGGAGGGAGTTTACTTCTCATCCTCAGTTTGGTGAAACGAGCCGTCAGAGGGACAGTTTCCCCTCGAAGAGAGAGAAATAGATAGAGAGACGGAGAGAGAGAGAGATGGAAATGAAAGATTAAGAGAAACGAGGAGAGAATGGACAAAGAGGACGAGAGCAACACAAAGAGGACGAGAGCCAATCGGAGAACATCCCTCACTCCCCCTTTCCTCCGAGGGAACCCGGAGTCTCTTAATAAAGGGGGTGTGCATGTGGTGAAATGCCAGGCACTCTGCTTAGAAATGAATAACCCGGGGATATGTGTGTGTGTGTGTCTGTGTGTGTGTGTGTGTGTGTGTGTGTGTGTGTGTGTGTGTGTGTGTGTGTGTGTGTGTGTGTGCAGGAACGAGGAGGATGTTAGGGGTTCCACAGCCCTGGGTCTCTCCCTATCTTTGTGAGTAATGATTCAGACTGCCAGTGTGGTGGTGTCGCCCCATCTATAACCATTTACACACACACACACACACACACACACACACACACACACACACACACACACACACACACACACACACACACACACACAGACAGAGAGAGTAGATTAATCAGATAGGAAGCAGGGCAGGTGGATGGACACGGCAGCAGGCCGGGTTCATCTATTCAGTCCTAAAACAGACAGGCTGTAAACACACGTGTGTGTGTGTGTGTGTGTGTGTGTGTGTGTGTGTGTGTGTGTGTGTGTGTGTGTGTTCAGGAGGAAGCAGAGACGCTGACCGACCGGCTGACAGCTTCACTAACACAACACACAGGAAGAATATCACATTTTCACACACACAGTTTCGTTCTCTGCTGACACACACACACACACACACACACACACACACACACACACACACACACACACACTTCCCCATGGAGCAGATAAAACGTTAAAGATATGAAAAATATCTGCAGAACATGTTTGAGTTTCAACTCAGGTCAAAGGTTCATTTGATCTCATTCTACTTGGTGATGATTAAACGTGTATACATCTGCAGTACACGTTTGAGCCACATGAGGGCGTCTGCATGTTCCCACTGTTCTGATAATTAGTTTATTCCCTCAGTAAACATTGTAAACATGAGTTTATGTCTCAATCTCTAGTTTCAAGTCTTCTTCAATACAGCATGATGTTCATGTAGTAAATTATGGTCATTTAGAGTCAAACAGACCATAAAGCAGGGGACGCTTTAGGGGCGGGGCTACAAGGTGACACTCTTAACTCCACCTAAATGTGTTTATTTAGTTATATTTACATGTGGAAGTGTTTTGAATAACACATGAAACAATAAGTCTTCTACACGGCTGCTTTACCTCTTCAAGGTAAAATAGGACTCCGGGAAAACAGCCACAAATTATTGCTGTGATTTATGGAGACGGCCTGTCGTGAATTGGGTCGCGATGGTTTGTCTTTCCTTTTTGTCCCCAGAAGAATTGTTTGGGAAACGCTGGAAACTAATCTCTAATAGTCCGGATCTTCATTCTGTTAAAAGGAAGAGTTTGCATGACGTCAGCAAATGTCTCACAATTCTTTCAAGTCCGTCTCAAAACATTGCATTGAAGAAGTCACCGTAAATCATCCCGGCTGTGGAGACATTCCTCTCAAGTGACAGCAGAAGAAAAGACACAGCCCTCTTTCTGTAGCGGCGACATATATCATCTTAAATGAGCGCTAATTACTCAAAGAAGTGTTTTACAAAGTTTGGCGGTTTTCTTTTGCTGCACAACGTGAAGGGCAGGAGAACAAAGAGGCCATGTTTAACTAAAATGAGCAGAACCTTGAAGATTTCCACTTTGGTTTAGTTTGAACTCTCTTTTTATCTTCACCTGAAGCTTCTCAGTGCATTTCTTTTAGCACAGAAAATAAAACGGCGATTGTTGTTGCTGTAAAGCGTCGTCTGCTCGGTTTAGTTTTGCAGAAGTTCTCCCGCTACGACGCTGTGAACGATGCAGCTTCAGGTTGTTACGTTTTACTCGTTGAACTCTGGCTAGTTAGCTAGGTAGCTAGTTAGCTTGGGAGCTAGTTAGCTCGGGAGCTCGTTGCGTGACAAGGAGCGAGGCAGAGGGACTGTAGACCTGCTGTCTGACTCATTTTCTATATCCAGTGTAGCATTAAAGCATGGTGGAGCTAGCAAACGAGCTAACTAGCAGACAGCTGGCTTGGTAGCTTGGGAGCTAGTTAGCTCGGGAGCTCGTTGCGCGACAAGGAGCGAGGCAGAGGGACTGTAGACCTGCTGTCTGACTCATTTTCTATATCCAGTGTAGCATTAAAGCATGGTGGAGTTAGCAAACAAGCTAACTAGCAGACAGCTGGCTAGTTAGCTTGCTAATTCCGCCACGCTTTAATGCTACACTGGATACAGAAAATGGGATGAAGAGTTGTCACTCATCAGTTCGTAGCATTGTGTTTTCTTACGCTGTGACAAGAGATTGAGGATGAAGCGTCAGGTTGTTACGTTTTACTCGTTGAACTCTGGCTAGTTAGCTAGGTAGCTAGTTAGCTATGGAGCTTGTTGTGCGACAAGGAGCGAGGCATAGGGACCGTAGACCTGCTGTTTGACTCGCTTTCTATATCCAGTGTAGCATTGAAGCATGGTGGAGTTAGCAAACGAGCTAACTAGCAGACAGCTGGCTTGTTAGCTAGCTAGCTTGCTAATTCCGCCACGCTTTAATGCTACACTGGATACAGAAAATGGGATGAAGAGGTGTCACTCATCAGTTCATAGCATTGTGTTTTCCTACGCTGTGGTGAGAGAGTGAGGATGAAGCGTCACGTTGTTACGTTGACTTCTTACAGACGTTAATCCGCTAAAACAGTCGCAGTTAAAACGGTACACATAAACATGGCCGCCGCTCTCACCGTCATGCTACGTCGATTTGAGCGGGAAATGTGCGTTTCACTCCAATTCTCTTATTTTTTAAGTGGTTTTAAGACTTTAAAAAACATGAACCTATACTTTAATGTTCACATCATGGGAAAGGTTGTGAGAGAAGAGACGGAGGATGTGTATTTATTGAACAGATCACTCTTCTTTAAGCCTGTAAATTAGCAGAATACAGAAAAAAAGTGTTAACACATTAAAATGGCCGCCCTGCTACATTGTTTCGAATCCTCCGTTTGTTCTACTCTCGTTCCTCGAGACACATTTGAATAAAAAACAGAATCTTTAAAGTTCAGATCAGTTCAGAGAACGTGCACTTAAAGGCCGAACTGCTCCTCTTTTAAAGTTCCTGTTCATAGTTTATAAAGACACACGTCAATGTGAGGTTGCGTTTGTTGAAAAAAGAGAAAGAAAGCCAGCCGGTAAGTAAAACAGCCATTACATTACGTGATGTAAGTGGACACGCGCTCCTCCGTGAGCAGCGTCTGCCCTGTGGGTTTAGAGTAGGTCGGGTGTGGTCCGGCGGTCAGGGAAATGGCCGGATGACCTGAGCCGTGCTGAGTCATGTCCCAGGTGAGGGATAGAGCTGCTGCACTGCGGCTCCGGGACGAGCACTTAACCTGCAGTAATTACTGGAAACAACGCCGGGAACACGGCAACATGGAAGTTGTGGAAGCGGCTCGAAGATTTTTCAAATTACTCCGATCCTCCCGAGGCAACGCTGCGGGGAAGGAAGCCTGCCGGGGCCGTGTCATGCGGAGGATCCAGTTTCTTCACCTCCTCCGGCCCGACGAGCCCGGAGGAGGTGAAGAAACACACGGCTTCAGCCACTGTAAGGCGGAGAGAGGTTTTATATGAATGTATAAAGGGAGGAGGAGAGAGGAGAAGAGATGAGGAGAGAGGAAGAGAGAGGTTTTATATACATGTATAAAGGGAGGAGGAGAGAGGAGAAGAGATGAGGAGAGAGGAAGAGAGAGGTTTTATATAAATGTATAAAGGGAGGAGGAGAGAGGAGAAGAGATGAGGAGAGAGGAAGATAGAGGTTTTATATACATGTATAAAGGGAGGAGGAGAGAGGAGAAGAGATGAGGAGAGAGGAAGAGAGAGGTTTTATATAAATGTATAAAGGGAGGAGGAGAGAGGAGAAGAGATGAGGAGAGAGGAAGAGAGAGGTTTTATATGAATGTATATATTAAGAGAGGAGGAGAGAGGAGGAGAGGAGGAGGAGAGAGGAGAGAGGAGGGATGGGTGAGGAGCGAGGAGAAGAGAGGGGATAGAGGTTGTATATAAATATATAAAGGGAGGAGGAGAGAGGAGAAGAGATGAGGAGAGAGGAGGAGAGAGGAGAGAGGAGGAGGAGAGAGGAGAGAGGAGAGAGGAGGCATGGGTGAGGAGAGAGGAGGAGAGAGGGGATAGAGGTTCTATATAAATATATAAAGGGAGGAGGAGAGAGGAGGAGAGAGGAAGGAGAGAGGAGGAGAGAGGAAGGAGAGAGGAAGGAGATAGGAGGAGAGAAGAGGAGAGAGGTTTTATATAAATGTATATATATATATATATATATATATATATATATATATATATATATATATATATATATATATATATATATATATATATATAAGAGAGGAGAGAGGAGGGATGGGTGAGGAGAGAAGGGAGAGAGTTTTATATAAATGTATAAAGGGAGGAGGACAGAGGAGAAGAGAGGAAGAAGAGAGGAGGAGAGAGTAAGGAGAGAGGAGGAGAGAGGAGGAGAGAGGAAGAGAGAGGAAGTCACCAGGCGAGGGAGAGGGTGAGGAGAGAGGAAGGAGTGAGGAGGAATGAAAATCTGTGATATTTGTGGCGTCCACACTTGTGACTCCTGAGGAAAGTGAAGACACCAACACTGATTGAGAAAGGGAGGAGGAGGAGGCGAAGGAGCAGAAGGAGGAGAGGAATCGCGAGGTGGAGGTATAGCGCGGAAGAAAACCCGTTAAAGCAGAAAAGACATTTTAAAAAGAGGACTGAAGGAGTGGGTGAGAGAGGAGAGGCAGAGAGAGGAGCGTAGAGCCATTAATCTTGTGGATCGGTGTCAGGCGACAGAGCGGCTCTCTGACCCACAGCCTCTCAGACTCCGTTAATGGACTTCTGCTGATCCCACACTTGTTTGCTGGGAGCCACAAAGAGGCGATCGCACGGGCTGACAGGGGCCTGCAGGCCCGGGGGCCCGAGTCCCGGCACATGATGAATGACCCAGGGGCCAGGGCCGGAGGAGAGAGGGGTGAGGGAGGAGAGAGGAGGGGGAGGAGGTCACTGGGAGGAGGAGAGAGGGGAGGAGAGGAGAGGAGAGAGGGGTGAGGAGAGAGGGGAAGAGGTCACCGGGAGGAGGAGAAGAGGAGGAGAGGAGGGGAGGAGAGGAGGGGGAGTAGGTCACTGGGAAGAGGAGAAGAGGAGGAGAGGAGGAGAGGAGGAGAGGAGAGGAGGGGGAGTAGGTCACTGGGAAGAGGAGAAGAGGAGGAGAGGAGATGAGGGGGAGTAGGTCACTGGGAAGAGGAGAAGAGGAGAAGAGGAGGAGAGGAGGAGAGGAGGAGAGAGAAGGAGAGGAGGTCACCGGGAAGAGGAGAAGAGGAGGAGAGGAGGAGAGGAGAGGAGGGGGAGTAGGTCACTGGGAAGAGGAGAAGAGGAGGAGAGGAGGAGAGGAGAGGAGGGGGAGTAGGTCACTGGGAAGAGGAGAAGAGGAGGAGAGGAGAGGAGGGGGAGTAGGTCACTGGGAAGAGGAGAAGAGGAGGAGAGAGAAGGAGAGGAGAGGAGGGGGAGTAGGTCACTGGGAAGAGGAGAAGAGGAGGAGAGAGAAGGAGAGGAGGTCACCGGGAGAAAGAGAGGAGGAGAGATGAGGGGAGAGAGCAGGAGAGAGGAGGATCCGTACATTAAAGCATGACGGAATTAGCAAGCTAGCTAGCTAACTAGCCAGCTGTCTGCAAGTTAGCTTGGTTGCTAACTCCACCGCTTTAATGCTACACTGGATGTAGAAAATGAGTGAAACAGCAGGTCTACGGTCCCTCTGCCACGCAACAAGCTACCTAGTTACCAAGCTAGCTAGCTAGCAAGCGGGCGGCAGGCTAGTTAGCTTTAATGCTAACTCCACCGCTTTAATGCTACACTGGATATAAAACATGAGTCAAACAGCAGGTATACGGTCCCTCTGCCTCGCTCCCTGTCGCGCAACAAGCTCCCTAGCTAGCAAGCTACCTAGCTAACTAGCTCCCTAGCTAACTACCCAGCCATCCGTCTGTTCTCTTCCTGGTGAGCCGCGACTACATTTTTACAGTCTTGCTGACGTTTGTTGTCGCCACAACAACTCAACATTTTGTATTTTGTTCTCGTCGTAAAACCACGAAAAACGTTCAATGTGCTATGATTCTGTTTCTATGGGGAAACACCGAAAGAGGAGAAGACTCAGAGGCAAAGACAACCCAAAAACTACAACTCTTATCCGTAAGAGACGTGCTTCTAGACGGGCAGATAACTGACCTCGGGTCAGCAGTCTTATCCTCAACATGAAGACATTCCACACTTGAAAGGAACATTTAAAAATCCTCCTCAGACATTACACAGAGGTCTCTGGAACCCTTTTCCTCACTCTGCTATAAATTATGTGTATTTTCCATAATATTATATGATCTGGAAGTTTAATACTAACCAGATATTTGGTCTTTCAACTCCACATGAAGGCCACACACAACACAGGATGCTCCTCCTCTGACATGTTGGCATGACTGGACCAGCAGAACCAGAGAGGACAGAAAGACACCATGTCCTTTACAAAAATATCCTAATTATGGATTCAATACATCATAAGAATGTACTATACTTGTGTGTTTTCCTCAGAGTTACAGTAGCCCGTTATTGGCTTTTCAACAAAAAACAGATGTAAATTGTGGTTATGACCAGAGAATATGCTTTAATTAGGCTATGCCGTGCACTCTGATATCTGGTTCCTGTGGTTCCGGCTGCAGCTCCGGGTTTACGACCAGACCTTTATGTGCACGGCTGGACGGACGCCAGACTATTGTACATAGCATTGCAATTTACATTAATGAAATGAGCGCATGCAAAAGACAGATTTATTGTTCTTTCTTTTTTCTCCTTCTTCTGGGATTAAGCCAGCACACAGGGGGACACTGACATTTATTTGCTGTTATATTTACAGCATGTCAATCAGAGACATCTAATCTCAGAAAAGGCCCACAATTAAGCCTTGGCCTCGCCGTCGCGTGGCTGTATCATCTCCGCCTCCAGAGGAGGGAGAGGGAGAGAGGGAGAGGGAGAGAGGGAGGCTGCAGGGACGCAACGCGCCACCGGGGGCGCCCTGTCACAAGGAATGAACTCTCATTCCTCTGCAAACACAACGACGCTCCTCAGCCGGTACACGACTGCTGTGGTAACACCGGGAGGAAGAGGAGGCGCGTGCACGATGCGCGTGCACGAGGCGCACTGGGGTTCCTTTAAAAACAAACAATTGATTTCCACTGTTAAATCGATACTTTTTTCATATTAACGGCAGATTCCTGCACTCATCTCACCTCTTGTGTGTTTCTTTCCTCCCCTCTTCCTCTTAATGATCCCTGATGGAAGTGATCTCTGTTCACGTCTTCATCACGCACGTTGTCACAGAGAGAATCGATCAGTGAGCGAGGAACCAGAGGAGCGACGCGCAGGATATTAGATCAGAGATTAAAACGGTTAATAATGGAGAGACGGATCTCACAGGTAAAGCCTTTTTAATAAGTTGTAACTGGAGCATTTCGGTGTAATTGAGCGTGAATCTGCGCAGTGGTTATTTAAATTATGGCAAATTGATAATGATGCTTCATTCTGCAGATGAGCACATGAATACGACATCAATCACGCAGCTGCGCGCGCACTGAGAGAGATGCACGTTTTGCATTTAGTTCATCAAGGGGAAAAACTCACTTATCATAGTTTTATTTTCATTTTTTTATCAGCAGTTGCTGCGCTGAACGAGAACTTTTTGGACGTGGCTGCGTGCACGAGCTCTGCGCGTCCCTGTCTCTCCGTGCGTGAACAAAAAAAAGAAGCTCATCAGAAGCGACACTTCTCTCCATCTCCTCTCTCTCCGGCACGAGGGCCTCCATCCCGGACGTCCCGTCAGGTCACCATTACGCACGAGAATAACGAGCGAATAAAACAGTTTACACAACAATAATAATACAAATAATAATAATAATAACAATAATGATAATAATAATAAAAAGTATTCCATACTCGATGCATCCCCTCCTCCCTCGGGCCTCCGGGCAGCGCGTGCACGCGGATACAGGTCCATGCAGCAGAGTGAAGTCCATCTTCGTGGAGAGGCATCGCGGCTCTCTCTCTCTCTCTCTCTTTCTCTTCCACACGCGCGCGCGCGGGCCTCCTGCGCGGACGCGGCGGGCCTCGATCCTGCTGCAGGTGTGATCTGCTGGGCAAGAGCCGCCGCAGCCTGCACGCGCCACTCTTTAAATGTGTCGTTTACCCCAAAAAAAAAAAAAAAAAAAAAAAGGTGATGATTTTTAGATTTCTTGTTATGCATTTCCTAAAAACCGTGTAGGACGCGCGTGTCATTAGAGGAGGCTGAATAAGCAGCATCGACACTTCTCCTTCTCCCGGCTGTCCGCGAGCACGCGCATCACTTAATAGATCATTAACCACCGATGTGCTGCTGACGTGCACGTTTTTCTTTATTTTTACATCTCTCCTCTCCATCGCAGCCCGTTAGTACCGAGGGGAGAGCCGGCGGCCTGCTGGAGCCAGAGGGCTGCGACCTGGCGGGGCAGCCGGCGGGCGGCCTCGATGGAGAGGGGTTTTAGAGCGGCTCGGCACGGCTCGGCTCGGCACGGCTCGGCTCGGCTCAGGGCGCTTATTTGAAGTTGGAGCAGAGCATTGAGAAGCTGCTGCAGATAAAGGGAATAAAACGCTACCTGCGCGAGGCTTTAGTCCGTATTTGATGCTTCAGGGAGCCGATTGGTCCATAAAGGCTCCAGATGTCTGAACAATCATATGAGGAATTAATTCGTCAGAGTCGCGTTAAAGTGCACTTTAATGAGCAGGAAAGTCAATTATTATAATGTAATTTTCCTCCAAAATAGTAGGCGTTTATAATCGTTTCATAATAATACTCTTAGGGTAATGAAGATCATCGCTGTGATGTGAACATGAACATAATAATCGATGGCGGATGGGTAAGTGATATTCGTTTCTTTGAAATGTTTTTATTATGAAAATGATGATGAAAAAATGTCTGTAAAAATGTGTAAATGCTTTGTAATTATTTGGTCTCATATATTTCTGTATTTTATATTTTTTCACAGCTGTGTATGAGGTCATATTTTTATTATAAGCGGAAATATTAAAGTATAATAAATTCTCCAAACTGTAATTTGAATTGCGTCAAAATAAAAAATTAAATAATAAAGCACGTTGGGATATTATGAGTTATGATTTATGAGTGTATTTAGAGTTCATAACAGCTCGCGCTGATTGAGAACGGAAGCAAACAAACGAGCCCTTCATTATCGGGTTGTCATCTTTGGCAGCATCTTCCTCCTCCTCCTCCTCCTCTTCCTCCTCCTCCTCCTCTTCCTCTTCTTCTTCCTCCTGATCAATACCTCCGATACGAGCCGGAAACGAGACGGTCATCTGATCGATGCCCAAACTGACTCCTTTACGCGCAGTTCTTTTTCTTCTTCTTCTTCTTCTTCTTTATTTATTTATTTTTTTTTTAAATGTATTTGCAGAACATTTGCTCCCTTTTTTTAAATTCTTCCATTCCTTCTTGCAATTAAAATACTAATTATACTAAATAAATGAAATCCCCGCACAGCATCCTGGAGGTTCTGACCCGGTTTGGTTCAGTTTGGACCAAGCCTGTCAGACCGCGCGGTCACGTGACACTGCGCGTTCACGAGCCTCGTCATGGCGGATTCATCGTCATAAGATGTGACCTTTAAAACTGGACAATTAGCGTTTAAGAGATCATAATAATGATAAAAGAATAAAACAATAAGGGATCGGTGCGCGCGTTGCCCACGCAGGGGCAGCCTTGAGCCGGTGGAGGAATCACACACACACACACACACACACACACACACACACACACACACACACACACACACCCGCCGGGCCGAGAGGAGTGGAGCAAAGTCAACTTGATATCACCGGGAAACACGAGGATCAGAGCGCAGCGGGAATTATACGAACACATATGAAGATTTATGAT
Organism: Taurulus bubalis; assembly: GCF_910589615.1. Lineage (NCBI taxonomy): Eukaryota > Metazoa > Chordata > Actinopteri > Perciformes > Cottidae > Taurulus > Taurulus bubalis. The sequence continues at coordinate 2,710,647 of NC_136599.1, forward strand.
TATGATTCTGCAGTTCGACTATAATATAGTCTGAACATGTGTGTGTGTGTGTGTGTGTGTGTGTGTGTGTGTGTGTGTGTGTGTGTGTGTGTGTGTGTGTGTGTGTGTGTGTGCAGGATAAAGGACACTGTGCTGTTGCGCAACCCGCTGTGCAGCAACATAAACCTGGAGGAGAGAACGAGCAGCGAGATGAAGTCACGTGGTCCAGGAAAAAGGTCACAACGTTTCAGCTGTTAGAACCCAAAACATCCCGCGACCCTTTATGAGCTGAAGGACGCACCCGCGCGTGCGCGTGACTGGAAGCGAACTTGTTAAAAAACACATGTGCAAAAAAAAGTAATTTAATAAGTCAAATAAATCATGTTCAGAGCAAAAGAAAGAGGAAGGAACGTGAGGTGTGTGTGTGTGTGTGTGTGTGTGTGTGTGTGTGTGTGTGTGTGTGTGTGTGTGTGTGTGTGTGTGTGTGTGTGTGTGTGTGTGTGTGTGTGTGTGTTCTTTTTGGGTTGAGGCTGCACGACATAGGATGAAACACATTTATTATAAACCCGGATGTTAATATGATACATTTAGTTACATTCTTTAGTTCTCTAAAGGGGTTTGGAGCGCGCAGCTCTCTCTCTCTCTCTCTCTCTCTCTCTCTCTCTCTCTCTCTCTCCTCCGTTTTCCTCCTCCCTTCTGCTTTTAGGGAAGTCGGGTCAGCTGACTGTCTGTAGCTGTCAGGACCGTGTCCCTCCTCCTCTTCCTCCTCCTCCTCTTCCTCCTCCTCCTCCTCCTCCTCCTCCAGCGCAGCCTCCTCCGCTCCCATTGGAGCGCGCGCGCCCCGGTCCCAGCCCTCCCGCGCGACGTCACGGCGCTATAAGCATAAAGCTCCGGCGGGCTGGGAGCGCAGTCTGCTGGATACCACGGAGTGGAGAGAGAGAGAGAGAGAAAGAGAGAGAGAGAAAAAGAGAGAGAGAGAGGAGCCTTTGAATCTCTGCGGTGCAGAGCTGGAAAAGCAGCTTCTCAGCGAAAAAAAAAAACACAAACCCAGACGCCCTATTTTCCTCCGCTTTCTGCTCTTTTTCCTGGAGAAACAAACCGGACTAATAACGAGAGGACCGGCGCCCGTCAGCGACACAGCGGTACTGCTTCCATTCTTACTCTTATTTATCTTGTTGTGTGTGCGCGTGCGTGTGTGCGAACACACACTTCTACTGAAGGGACTGAGCGTTTTTTTATTTTTGTTCAACTTTTTGTGCACACTGAGAGTCTCTCTGCGTTCTCCCTCCGCCTGCTTCCCCGCAGCTGACCCGCATGACGCACAGACCCGCGTGAAAGTTTTTCCTCCACTACTTTTTTCTTTTTCTCCATTCCCCCCCTCGCCCTCCCTCACGGTGCTTCCTGCTGCACACAGAACCCACCGCGCATGAGGCAGGAGCGCAGCGGAGAGGTTCTCGGGTTCTCGGGTTCCGCAGCGCTCGCGCATCCGCAGAAGAGCCTTGGCGGCATCAGCATGAGCGCGGACATGAGCCTGCAGGGCCCGGAGCTGCCCAGCAGCCCGCTGGCGCTGGAATACGTCAACGACTTTGACCTGATGAAGTTCGACGTGAAGAAGGAAGGCCTGGCCGGGCTGGAGCGCAACGGCGGCGGCGCGCTGGTGCGCCAGTGCACGCGCCTCCAGCCGCAGGGCTCCGTGTCGTCCACCCCGATCAGCACGCCCTGCAGCTCCGTGCCCTCCTCGCCCGGCTTCAGCCCCACGGAGCAGAAGAGCCACCTGGAGGAGCTGTACTGGATGCCCACCGGCGGGTACCACCCGCAGCACCCGCAGCAGCAGCTGGACCCGCAGACGCTGAGCCTGACCCCGGAGGACGCGGTGGAGGCGCTGATCGGGGCCACGGCGCACGGGCACCCGCCGCCGCCGCACGTCCATCAGCAGCAGCAGCAGCAGCTGCAGCAAGGCGCCTTCGAGGGCTACAACCGGGGGGCCCCGCACCACCACCACCAGGGCCACCAGCAGCAGCACCACCACCCGTACGCGGGGGGCCTCCCGCACCACGCGGACGAGCTGGGCGCGCACGGGCACCCGCACAGCCAGCAGCACCACCACCACCACAGCCTGCAGGACCCGGACAGCCCGCCGGTGTCCCCGGACTCGCACGAGTCCCTGCACCACCACCGCCACCACCACTCCCACCACCACTCCCACCACCTGGGCCAGTCGGGCCACCACGCGGGCTCCGGGAGCCTCAACGTGGAGGACCGCTTCTCCGACGACCAGCTGGTGTCCATGTCGGTGCGCGAGCTCAACAGGCACCTGCGCGGCTTCACCAAGGACGAGGTGATCCGCCTCAAGCAGAAGCGCAGGACCCTGAAGAACCGCGGCTACGCGCAGTCCTGCAGGTACAAGCGCGTGCAGCAGAAGCACGTGCTGGAGAACGAGAAGACGCAGCTGATCGACGAGGTGGAGCACCTGAAGGCGGAGATCAGCCGGCTGGCGCGCGAGCGCGACGCGTATAAACTCAAGTGCGAGAAGCTGGCGGGAGGAGGAGGAGGGTCGGGCGCGCGCGGCGGGTTCCGCGAGGCCGGGTCCACCAGCGACACCCCGTCATCACCCGAGTTCTTCATGTGAGGCGACAACACGATAATAACCCACAGCTCCCCTTATGATTATACTAATAATAACAATTATATTCATATTAGAAGAATAACCCGTCAGATGTATCCTCATATATAATCACCTCTCCATCCGACCGGGACGCGCAGAGCAACGTAGAGCAGCCGCGGCATCTTTGTAGATTAGTTGCTTTGTAGCGAAGAGACCTTTTTTTGCCCTCCTCCTCCTCATCAGAGAGGAGGAAGAGGATCTGCTGATGAACTTTATTTTTAATTTTTCCAGCTACAGCTCTGAGGTGACCTGTACGGAGCGGCTCCGAGGCCGATGTCTTGTAATACTTTGTATTGTTTTTGTTTTCCCTTCGCTCTCCAAGAAGATGATGACATTGTTGCGACACGACGAGCAGCAGCGGGCCGCGGGTTCGCGACCCACAGGCGACAAGTGGGCTCGTGGAATCTGAGAGAGAGAAAAAAACTCCACTTTTATGCAAAAAAATTGTTCAACTTCTTGTCTGCTAACGTGTCACGAGGAGCGGGAAAGGAGACATTTTATGCAACATCTCATTGATTTATTGCCTGCTTGGTTATATTCGAATATATATTGAAAAACAAAAAATCTGCATTAAATATTAATCCTGCATGCTGGACATGTACGGTAATAATTTCTATTTTGTACTTTCATCTTCTCGTGTATATTAAGAGCATGTTGTTGATCTGCGCTTCATAGTTTTTGGGTGTGTGTGAGGAGGGGGGGAGGGGGGGGGGGATAACAGCAGGACTGCCGGTGCAGCGTCACAACACACGGTGTGTGTGTGTGTGTGTGTGTGTGTGTGTGTGTGTGTGTGTGTGTGTGTGTGTGTGTGCGTGCGTGTGTGTTCTTGTAAATATTATGCAACCGCGGAAAACTGCACAAGATCGAGGAGGCTGGTTTGAACTTCTTTCTTTCTTTGTGTTTTTATTTCTCCTTGTTTGTGTTTTTGTATCCGGATTGAAAGAGGAGCGCGTTGTTGTTTTCTCTCTGTTGCATTTTAATACATATCTCTGTGTGTCAAGTGCACTTTTGGATGATGATGATGATGATGATGATGATGATGATTTTTGTATTTTTTTGTTGTTGTTGCAAAAGTTTTCATTTTGAAGTTTGCGCACACCTCCCTATAGGAAGACATATGACGCAATAGTGTGACATGGCTCTGGACGTTTTATGTGTGTGTACATAAATACGCGGAGTGATATGAGGACACGTGTGCAGAGGCTCGAGGAGACAAACACGTTATTGGAGCCAGATTGCGCACAGAGCGGAGGTTCACGCGCAACGTGGCGTTAAAGCGCCACTAATGCAGATAAAGAGCCGCTCTGCCTTTTCTATTAGAACCCTTTAAGGACCCGAACCGAGCCTCAGGTTCCGATGAGTCCATTCAGAAGACTCATATTCATATTCAGACATAAGAGCGGTTATGTTTCATGTCTTCCTTCGTTTTTTTTTCTGCCGGTCAGTAAAAAAAAAGGGACTCAAGGTTGTGCAAATTCTCAAAATGAAAACAATGTTCATGTTACGTAACACGTTGTTTTATTCTGTCTGTGCGCGCGCGTGCGTGTGTGTGTATGAGTGTGTGTGTGTGTGCGTCTGTTTGATTATTATTATTATTATTATTATTATTATTATTTGATGATTCTGGTTCTGCTGGCCAGATGCATAGTTAAAAACAAAAGAAAGTTTTTATTGTAATGATTTAAATTAACATCATTGGATGAGCATGCGGTGCTTGCGTTTAAACTCTGAGGGAAGTCACGCATCAACATTCTCTCGTTACGGATTCAACTGTGTTGAAGTCACCTGAAACTGCAGCAGCCGGTTGTTGTTTTGTTTTCACCTGTTCGTGTACTTTAGATGATGGGGAGGAGGGAGGGGGGCGGGGTCAATTTTCAATCCTGTTTATATGAATAATAGTTAAAAACACTTAAATTTGAACTGTTCCATTCAGGCTGGTTTCTGTTTTGTCTTATTTTTGGTTGTTTTTTGGAAGAAATTGTTTCCTATTTTGCTTATTAAAGTCATTGAAATGACAATAATTACACCTCTCTGACTTTTATTCTTCTATAGGAAACTCATGCGGTGCCTGATGACGACATATGCAATAACTCATAATCACACATTTATAGGAAACATGTGTTCTCTTATTTTAAAACATATTTGTCTGCATTTGCGCGCGTGGCCTTTTTTTTGTTTTATTTTCAGACCCGAGGAAGGATCCTTCCTGGATCGCAGCCCGCTGTGATCAGGTCCCCGGCTGTGATCAGATCCCCGGCTCCGGCCGCCGCTGCGGGGAGAGTCCTTGCATGCATGCGCGCGCTGCTGGACTCATGCACAACACGCGCGCGTCCCCGCTGAAAGGAGATCTGTGACCTTGCACACACACCGGAGAAGAGACGAGAAAAAAAAACAACACGGATTTGCACGCACGCACGGACGCTCTGCGCGCATGCGTGCGGGGCTTTGTATGCACAACAAAAACAAAAAGTTACACAATTTAAAATCTTTTTAAAAAAGAGCTCAGATGTCGCGTGACCTCCGCTTCACTTTAACCCCGTGCGCGCGCGCTGCAGGTGTGATTTCTCCATGATTGTCTCGTGACAACAACCCGCCTCTGCTGCTCGTGGAGCACAAAACATCACGAGCGGGATGCGATCTGTTTCACAGCTGTGAGATTTAATAGTAAAACAAAACAAAAATAAATACACAAATTAATATCAACAAACATGCGGCTCCTCTCGCTGCTCGTCCGGTGGATAGAGTGACAACAGGAGGAGGAGGAGGAAGAGGAGGAGGAGGAAGAGGAGTGAGTGTTGATCGGGTCCCGGTCTCGAGTCTCTGGTGTCAGAACATTATCTGCCCCGTGTCTGCACATTCTCAAGGACACAACCGCTGGAAGACCATGAGACCCGCGAGTAGTTTACATTCTCTCTCTCTCTCTCTCTCTCTCTCTCTCTCTCTCTCTCTCTCTCTCTCTCTCTCTCTCTCTATTTCTATTTCTATTTACAGTTATGATGAAAAAAACTCTCAAAAATTACAAAAAAACAACTGCGTTCATTTTCACCTCGTTCTGCACGTTTGATAGAAAAGCTGCTGCTGTGTGTGTGTGTGTGTGTGTGTGTGTGTGTGTGTGTGTGTGTGTATGTGTTGACACTCAGCTTGACCAAACTCATAACCGTCATTTCTGTTACAACAATACAAAATTCAAAAGTCACGACATCAAACTACTGCGGCCTCATTTCCTCATCACGTGACACAATCTGATTTGCAGGTGTGACATGTCGTTGCGTCATCACTGAGCTCCACGTGCACGACGTCACCGACACTTCCTGCTGACGCGCTCAGGATGCAGGAGCATGGTGGAACACATTGTACATGAGGAAAGGGACACGGAAAAGTAAGGCTGTGTGTGTGTGTGTGTGTGTGTGTGTGTGTGTGTGTGTGTGTGTGTGTGTGTGTGTGTGTGTGTGTGTGTGTGTGTGTGTGTGTGTGCTCAGCAGAAGAGCCAAGGACACGGTGACCAGGCAGTGCTGTAATGATTTTAGTCTCCGATCACACATTCACGCCCCCCGCGGAGACCCATCTGCATGCAGCCTCCTGCAGCAGCATCATCATCTTCATCTTCATCATCATCATCATCAGACCCCCAAAAGACCTGGCCTTCCTCCGTCTCATCGCTCCGGACCCCCATGGTGGTTTAAGACCCCGTCCTGCAGGTACGTGTGCACGACGACTCTCCTTCTCCTATGAGATACACACACACACACACACACACACACACACACACACACACCAGCGGCCCGTTGACTTTCATTGGAAGTGACTTCCCTGCTGCTCTAAATCACAATGATTTCCCAGGGAATTTAAGCAGGTTTTCCCCAAGGGAAACACACACACACACACACACACACACACACACACACACACACACACACACACACACACACACACACACACTCACGCTCTAATTGGTCTTTTGATATTTTGTTACTCTTTGGTTGTCCAAAACGTTCGCGACTGTTTTCTGAACTATGCAACATATCTGTGTGTGTGTGTGTGTGTGTGTGTGTGTGTGTGTGTGTGTGTGTGTGTGTATGTGTGTGTGTGTGTGCGTGTGTTTCAGGCTGGCTATTGGAATCTCACTGTTGTCAGCGCGCTGGACTCAAGTCAATGCCGATCAATCTTCCCCATCTCCTCCTCCTCCTCATCATCCCTCCATCCTTCGTCTTCTCTCCTTCAACCCTCAGCCGAGCCCGACGCACGCACACACACACACACACACACACACACACACACACACACACACACACACACACACACACACACACACACACACACACGCACACTGCAAAAACAAAGCAGGTGAACATTATTTTAAAACCACAGAGCTGCACTTTAAGGTACTAAATAAGTTGCCTCTCTACAGCTCTCAACATGGCCGACCCGAAGTTTCTTCACACAGACGAGAGTTTATTAACGATCTGAATCTCAAATTCAGCTCAAGTTTGTGGTTCGTTATTTTGTTTTTCTACATTTTCAATGTGGGAAATCCCACCACAACCTAAAAAATGTGATTTTTATTTTCTCCTCCCGTCGTTATAAAGAGTCAATAATGATAAAAACATCCGTGTCACGCTAACTTCATGACATCATTCATGTGTCCCCAGACGAGGATCCCCTCTCCTCCTCCTCCTCCTCCTCCTCCTCCTCTTCCTCGTGGTCACCACCAGGTCGACGCCTCGCGGTCGCGGCGAGTCGATGGGATTGACCGTGTGAACGTCTCTGCTTCCGGGATGTGAAACCCGAGGCCGGGGGATCGATCCCCGTCTGGCCGCCGCGTGGCGGGGAGACGAGAGCGGTCAGCGATACGTTTGAACCAGCAACCTCTGCTGCAGACGGGACGGTGCAAGGCCCGCCCCCAGGCCTTAAAGGTGTACACACCGTGTGAAGCCTTTCACTGAAGATAAATAAGGAATGCAATACTTTGCTTAAGTTAAAGCAGCAATACTGCAATATAAAAGTACTTCAAGCCACTGAAGTAGAAGTACATTTGTATTATTTATTGATTCAAGTTGGAAACATTGTTGGAGAATTTTCTTTAATCTAGCTCCTCTCACTGGTTTCTCAAGACGACCACAAGCAGCTTTAAGGATCATTTTACACTTTAAATTGTTGTGAATCCTGTTGGAGAGTTTCATTTCCCACAATGCATCATAATGTTACGTGTGTAAAATTCAGATGTGTAAAGTAACGCGCTGTATCATCGCCCCGCTGAGCGCCGCTCTGCCCGTTGTCGCCCGGAGATGTGAAGTAAATAATTGAATGGATCCATTAATAAATAAAGTGCAGAGGAGGGAGGGAGGGAGAGAGAGAGAGAAAGAGAAAGAGAGAGAGAGAGAGAGAGACAGGTCACTCATCTTTACAATCACCGCACAAGGCAGTGGAGACGCACTGCTTCTTTACTGTGCTCTCCATCTCTCTCTCTCTTCACCTCTCCCTCTCTCTCTCTCTCTGTAATGAACTCTGATGGCAGGATGTAGCATTTCAACACATTTCCTCTCTGATCCGGCGGGACGAGGCTACTTCCTGGAAAACCGAGGGCCCAGTCTATACCCCTCCACCGCGGGCCCAGCCTATACCTCTCCACCGCGGGCCCAGCCTATATCTCTCCACCGAGGGCCCAGCCTATATCTCTCCACCGAGGGCCCAGCCTATATCTCTCCACCGAGGGCCCAGCCTATATCTCTCCACCGAGGGCCCAGCCTATATCTCTCCACCGAGGGCCCAGCCTATATCTCTCCACCGAGGGCCCAGCCTATATCTCTCCACCGAGGGCCCAGTCTATACCTCTCCACCGAGGGCCCAGCCTATACCTCTCCACCGAGGGCCCATATATACCTCTCCACCGCAGGCCCATATACACCTCTCCACCGAGGGCCCAGCCTATACCTCTCCACCGAGGGCCCAGCCTATACCTCTCCACCGAGGGCCCAGTCTATATCTCTCCACCGAGGGCCCAGCCTATACCTCTCCACCGAGGGCCCAGCCTATACCTCTCCACCGAGGGCCCAGCCTACACCTTTCCACCGCTCTACCTCTCCACTGCTGGCCAAAGCGTGTTCCAGGAGGCCTCTGTGAATTCCGATTAGCGGGTGTTATCCCTGCACGCTGGATTTAATATAGAAATCCTGCCAAGGGAGACGCGAATATGAAGTTGTGGTTTCGAACCTTATAGAATTTAAAGAGGGCTCATTAGCGCCACTGAGAAGCGGCAGCAGTTTCCAGAAAGTATGTGTTTCCCGTTACGTTAGGTGTGTTTTCATCTCCCTCACCAGAGTGTGTGTTCACTTCTGCCCGTTGTCACGCAACTCTGCACCGAAAGAAGAGTCAGAATCAGAGTGAAACCAGAAGGTTCATGTTCTAGTCGTCTCTCCTGATTCTACACTTTATTGCCCACTGACTGCTCTCTCTGTCGCTCCCCCCTCCTCGTATTCTCTCTCTCTCTCTTTTCTCCGTGGGCCTTCCTCTCTTCTTTTACAGCCCGTTCTCCATTTAGATTTCCTCGTTCTGGAGTTGCCACCACGCTCCCCGCTGCCAAACATCTGTAAGTGGTTTGGAGGCGAGAGACACGATGGAAAAACATCAGAAAATAAATCGGAGCAGAGCGGCGCTTTACTGCCGGGGGTTCGATGCCCGGAGGCTGTGAAAGAGACACAAAGGACCTGGCGGACAGCTGACGGTTGGTGGAGGGAGACGAGTAAAACATCTCTGAATGGACTCACTCCTACAAAATAAAAGTCCAGCAGCACGTGTCAGTTTCCACTGGTTACAGTCTTTTCAAAATAAACTCCCGTCTTCACAGGAAACAGCTCAGTTAGGTTTAGGGAATTATTGTAGTTTGGGGTAAAAAATGACTCCTGAAGTACGGAAGTTTTGTGACAAATAAATCACAGCTGTGGAAAAAAAAGAGTTCAGTGTTTTATCTTTTTCGACCTCCATCCTACGCAGCGTTTACTGCTTTTAATACTTCTTTTTATTTGTGATTACGTGAAATATGTATTGATTTTGGTAGGATATATATTTATTAGATGACAGTGAAACGATACAAAGTGTCCTCACACAACGGTTGTGTGTGATATTTAAAGTTACTCCTCATTTCTGTGTGTGTTTTCCAATAAAAGTCCAGCAACACGTGTCAGTTTAGTTACCTGCAAAATTTCATGATTACATCGGAATTGATTTCGTAGGATGTCTATGACTCATCCTCATACAATGGTTTGTGAGATATCTGCAAAAAGTTACTTAAAATCCTTTCAAAATAAACTTCCGTCTCTGCAGGAAACAACTTATTTAGGTTTAGCCAACAACAAGGACTTAGTTAGGTTTAGGAAACCATCGTGGTTTGGGTTCAAATGAGTACGCGAGTGCTGTTCCTGAAGTTACGTGACAAACAAACAAACCCGCCCTGTGGTCTAGTTCACGATATGATATCCACAGATATGAAGTGCATTAGCTTCTGTTGTGTAGCTGCAAACATTGCATGAGCAGATTCTGCTGATGCAATACCTGCACACACTGCACTGTAAGCCTAAGACGTGGGTGGGTGGGGGGGGGGGATTCTCGAGACCCCACAGTTTGGGGTTTACTGAGGATTGACCTCAATCACGTGTCAGGTTTTAGGCAGATTGGACTTAAACTGTAGCACTTTTAAAGAGATTATGTTATTGTATGCGATTAGGAGAAGCAGATACATTGCAGGGAGCTAATGAGGGGGTTCTCCCCGCCCCGGCTGCCAGCCTAATTCAGAGCTCACCGTCCTGTTGATAATACACACTACAATAGTATTACTGGGGCATTAGAGGCTTTACGCTGTTGTGGCAATGAGCCCCCCCCCCTGTTGATAACTGTGGCGTAGCCGGGGACGGTTGTGCGCCGCGTCCGCCGTCCTGTTCGGCGTGAGCGTGTGACGGCTCTTTAGTGTAGGAGGGGAGTGTGTGTGCAGGAGGCTCTCATTAGGTAATGAGGATGATTACGCTGCATTAGAGGGGAGAGAGAGAGAGAGAGAGAGAGAGAGAGAAAGAGAAAGAGAGAGAGAAAGAACATGTGTCAGTGATTTGCGGGCAGAAGCGCGTACACCGTTTAATTGATATGAGCTTCTCGCCGCCACCCCGGTTGGTTCCGCGGGGCCCTCGGCCTCTCCGTCCTTGACTGGGAGACGGGCAGAGAGATGTGGGGTATACTGATGGTTCTGCACTAAAGGGTTCTGGACTGGAGGGTCCTGAACTGAAAGGTTCTGAACTAAAGGGTCCTGAAATAAAGGGTCCTGAACTGAAAGGTTCTGAACTAAAGGGTCCTGAAATAAAGGGTCCTAAACTGAAGGGTTCTGAACTGAAGGGTTCTGCATTAAAGGGTTCTGGACTGGAGGGTCCTGAACTGAAAGGTTCTGAACTAAAGGGTCCTGAAATAAAGGGTCCTGAACTGAAAGGTTCTGAACTAAAGGGTCCTAAACTAAATGATCCTGAACTGATGGGTTCTGGACTGATGGGTTCTGGACTGATGGGTCCTGAACTGAAGGGTTCTGAACTGAAGGGTTCTGGACTGATGGGTCCTAAACTGAAGGGTTTGAACTCAATGGTTCTGGACTGAAGGGTTCTGGACTGAAGGGTCCTAAACTGAAGGGTTCTGAACTGAAGGGTCCTAAACTGAAGGGTTCTGAACTGAAGGGTTCTGAACTGAAGGGTCCTAAACTGAAGGGTTCTGGCCTGAAGGGTTCTGAACTGAAGGGTTCTGAACTGAAGGGTGCAGTTGGAGGAACAGAAGTGTTCAGTGTTCAGCGGGTCAGCCGTGTCGAGCAGGAGAGGTGTTGTCTGGGAGTCCTGAATGACTCTGCTAAACTACGAAAGGCGTTGCGCAACACGGAGGAGCTTGAATGTGTGAAGACAGGCTCTGCCCCCTCTCCCCCCCCCCTTTGCATGGAGCTGCCCTCTCTATTCCCCTTCTATAAGTAGGCAGGTATTTTTTACCCAGGGTAAAGTGCTGACCCAGTCTCAGGTAATTACAGCCCCGCCAGGCTCTGGCACAGACATGTCAGGGCGGTGCTGAGTGCACCTTACACCCTCGCTACGGGTGAACCACACTTATCTCACTATTTACAAGCCTCGCTCCACACGAGAGGGAGGGAGGGAGGAGGAGGGGGGAGGAGGGCATACCTTGGCAAAGCCAGGAAACCTTCCTCCTGGCAGAGCCCACTGGCATCCATCCCCCCATCAAAGAGCACAAAAAGGGGGGTAGCACAAAATGAATGAAACTTAATTCCATATTTATGCAGGAGGTATAATCAAAGAAAAGGAACGACATACGAAGTGGTGAACTGATGGGTTCTGAGCTGAAGGGTTCTGAGCTGAAGGGTTCTGGACTGAAGGGTTCTGAGCTGAAGGGTTCTGAACTGAAGGGTTCTGAGCTGAAGGGTTCTGAGCTGAAGGGTTCTGGACTGAAGGGTCCTGAACTGAAGGGTCCTGAACTTAAGGGTTCTGGAATGGAGGGTCCTGAACTGAAGGGTTCTGAACTAAAGTGTTCTGGAAATGAGGGTTTTGAACTGGAGGGTTCTGAACTGAAGGGTTCTGAACTGAACGTTTTTTTTCTGAGTTCAATTCAATCTAATAATCCATAAAGGGTCCGGCATGTCCTGATCACTTCCAAAATAATACTTTAATAAATAAGCAGTTTTTATAGAAAACGATTCGATGCCTCCAAGCGATTCAAGGAGCACGACTCCAGAAAGATGTTATATTAACATGATAATATAATAATATAATAACATAATAATATAATACACCACCACATGCGCCTATCTAAACATGCTGTACATGAAGGTATTTAGGAACTGCAGCCTGGCACGAGGCCAACGGGACCGGAGGGCAGAGAAAACCTAAACCGTAAATAATACTGAACACGCATGTTCATATTCAACATTGGCTGAGTGTCAAAAGTACAAGGAAAGACGGAGACGTGACGAGTCGACAGGTTTCAACTCGCTGAGTTAGACTGTATTAGACAGATTGCTATTGAGAATTAAAAAAATAAATCTAATGGGCAGGGCAGAACCTTTCCAATGGGACACTCTTAGAAAAAGGGTTCCAAGAGAGTTTTTCCTGAAGGGTTACCTTTTTAATTTAATTCAAGAAAAAAGAAAAAAAGGCTTTTTAAAGGGTTTTATTGGAAGACTAAGAGTTATATTAAGAACCATTTTTATCCAAAGAACCCTTTTTGGAAGAAAGAGTTCTTGATGAAAGCATTGCTGTAAAAAGAGAATGCAGAACAAACTCCTAAACATCTCTGACTGTGAACGAGGATTGTTGCACATCAACCAAACCCTTTGATTATAAAAACCTTCTTGGCAGATTTCCTGAAGTGTGGTCTAGATCTAACACTTGGATTACAAGGGTTGTTGTTGGAACCTTCTTAGTAGGCTCTACTTGATACCCTTGGGATAGTCAAGGTTCTCGGTAGAACCCCCTGGGTCGGTTCTTATTAGCGCTCCTCGGAATTTTGAAAGCTTCTGGATATAACCCCAAGAAAGGGTTCTGGGTGGAACCATTACACCGTAGGGGGTTCCACGTGGAACCGTTTGTGGATAGTTCCCTCTGAAATGGTTCCAGGTGGATCCGTAACAAAAAGTCCCACTTGGAAACTTAACAAAGAGTTTCACCTGGAACCAAAAGAAAAGGGTTCACCTATGAGGACAAGCTGAAGAACCCTACATGGTTCTAGTTAGCACCTTAGCTAGCGTAGAACCCTCTGAAAGGGTTCCAGGTAGAACCTGAACAAATAGTTCCACCTGGAAACTTAACAGAAAGTTGCACCTGGAACCAAAAAAAAGGTTCACCTATGAGGACAAGTTGAAGAACCCTACATGGATCTAGTTAGCACCTTAGATAGCGTAGAACCCTCTGAAAGGGTTCCAGGTGGAACCTGAACAAAAAGTCCCACTTGGAACCAAAAGAAAAGGGTTCTTCTATGAGGACAAGCTGAAGAACCCAACATGGTTCTAGTTAGCGCCTTTATTTCTACGAGATCACTTTCAGACGTTCTGTTTGCCAGAACGTTTCTTTACTTGAACAGAGAAACAGAGAATAAGAAACATTGTAGCCACTTTGAATCTGTTCAGCAGCGGAGACTGGAACCAAAAACCACGACAGTAAAAACACACAACCCTCCACCACAAGGCGAAGTGATCACGCTGGTGTTTCATTCATCATGACCATACGCCGTGTTTATTGTTGCTGTCGGGGCGACATTAGCCACGTTGTCGTGTGCATGGAGCCCACCGGAGCCCCTGAACATGTGTTTTTCATACGCCGCCGGAGCAGGAACTTCCTCCAGTATCTATATATCCTTCATCCCGTTAACGCTGTTCTGTGGAAACTATGTGCCGTGTGTTGCTAGGCGCAGCAGAGGCAGAAGGGAAATGGCTGTGGTCAGACCAGAGTCCTTGAGAGAGAGGAGGAGAGGAAAAGTAAGAAGAAGACTGAGGAGGAGGAGGAGGAAGAGGAGGAGGAAAGAGGAAAATAATGGATAAGTAAAGAACACTTTTCTGAATTTGAATCATTCACTTATGCGCACGCACACTCATATGTAGGCACAAAGACACGCGCTAGCACCGCTCCAGCTGGGCCGTGTGTGTATATATGTATACAGTATATATATATATATATATATATGTATTTATGGCGCTGGTGGGAATGTGCCACTGCACGTTAATTCTCCCTTCACGCTTGCGTTGAGGAACACAGAGCCTCTAATTGATGCTAAACAAACTGCTGACCCAGACTCAGGATGAAGGTCTGTCACTGATGCACACACACACACACACACACACACACACACACACACACACACACACACACACACACACACACACACACACTCACACACACACACACACACACACACACTGGTACACAAAACCATAAAAACCTGCCCCAAATTCACAGATCGTGAAAAAGAACGGCGAAGGAAATCCGAAGGCTTTGTGGAATTGTCACACACACTTTCTTGTTTCTCTTTAAGAGGCTTAAAGGTGCAGAGCGTGAAAGTCGCCCGCCACGTGCACAAGAGGGAGACGCCTCGGTGGCAGCGTCCTTGGCTTTTTAGGAGGACCTTCTGGAGGGTGTGAGAAGGTAAACTCCTACTCATCCTTGTCACACACACACACACACACACACACACACACACACACACACACACACACACGGGCGAAACGCATGCTGGCCGTCTGAAGGAAGCTCCAGGGAGGCACAACGACGCCTTTGTGCAGGGGCAGATTTCCCATGTCTCCCTGCTCCAGCACACAGATAGATCATCTCAGCGCAGGGCAGGATGAAGGGCAAGTGCATGCACGCCGTGCAGAGGGAGGGAGAGAAGAGAGGGAGGTAGGGAGAGAGAGGGAGGGAGAAAAGAGAGAGGGAGGGAGGGGAGTCAAAGAGTGGGAAAAGAACTTATAACCCAAACCACTTCTTTCCTTTTCTCTTTTCACACTTTCTCCTTGCCACCCATGTCTCTCTCTTTCTCTCTCTCTCTTTCTCTCTCTCTCCCACCGTACACTCCCCCTTTTCTCCCTCTTCCTCTCCCTCTCTCTCCGCAGAGGAATCCGGCCTCTCCGTTGGGATTGGAGCTCTTTGAAGGTGATCCAGAACTGTGCTGCTCGCTGCCTCTACTCTCCTCCCACTCTCTCTCTCTCTCTCTCTCTCTCGCCCGCCCCATCAGCCCTCAAGGTAGGGGTGAGGTAGGGGAGAGGGGGGGGAGTCTGGATCGCGCTCAACCGAGAGCTGCCGTGCTCCAAATCCAGGCCCCGGCTTCGCTGCAGGCCGGTCGCTGGTCGTCCCGCTGCAGCGCCCGAGAGGTGGGAGGAAGCTGAACTTTCTCTCCTTCCTCACCATCCCTCCCTCTTTTCCTCCCTCCCTCCCTCCCTCCCTCCTTCCCTTCACATAACTGTTTATTTTCCCTTCATCCTCCCACACCCCCTTGCCCTCCTCCCCTCCACCCAGCAAGCAACCTCGCAGAAGCGTCGTCGGACTGGTTTCGTTGGCACACCGCGGCCACACACACACACACACACACACACACACACACACACACACACACTCGAGGCAGCTTCGCTTCACCCGATGGAGAGGAAGAGAGAAACAGACAGAATGAAGGGAGGGATGTGCATTCCTTTGGCTCGCTCGGCTCGGCGGCGCAGGAGACGTGTTGCTGGCTGTCGGGTTTATTATCCCCGAGCCATATGGGCTGGCAGAGCAGCCGGGGCGCGGCGAGTGTGTGTGTGTGTGTGTGTGTGTGTGTGTGTGTGTCAGGGCAGAGGGTGTGATTATACTACGTCTTTTATCACCTTTAGTACGCATCTGTGTGTGTGTGTGTGTGTGTGTTCCAGGCCACAATAACCTGAGAAATCACACTTCCAGATAACTGCTTCCCGTAAAAGATAAAGAGCTTCCAGTACCCAGAAGCCCACTTATCAAAATTCATACCCGCACATTCATACTCGTGCACACGCAACAACGTTTACACAAGCTGGTAATTCACCCGCTGTTTGTGACCTAAATGGTTTGATTGCTTAAATTGCAATCACATGGTGGGATGGAACCACGCACCGTCTTTTGGGGGGTTGTGTTTGATATACTGCTCCATTTGAATTTCAAGGGTAGTTCAGGTTTATTGCAGCTCGAGTGTAGTTTCCATGGCTGTGGTTTTTATTCATGTTAGTTATGATTACGTTGTACCGGAAAAAATTATTGCAGAGTTATTTCATGTGGAGGTTAAAGCAGGTGGCGACCTGCGTTCCTCATAAATTAAACTGCATTCTCTCACCTGACCACCAGGGGGCGACTCCTCTGGTTGTATAGAAGTATTTGCTTCATGTGTTAAAGCTACATTCTCTCTATTGACCTCCTCTGGTTGTATAGAAGTCTATGCTTCATGTGTTAAAGCTGCATTCTCTCTCCTGACCACCAGGGGGCGACTCCTCTGGTTGTATAGAAGTCTATATAACTGACTCTACTTCTCTTGATGTATTCCCTCAGTAAACATTGTAAACATGAGTTTAGTCTCAATCTCTAGTTTCAAGTCTTCTTCAATACAGCATGATGTTCATTTAGTGAATTATGGTAATTTAGAGTCAAACAGACCATAAAGTAGATGGATGAATGTATATATATATATATATATATATATATATATATATATATATATATATATATATATGTATATATATATATATATATATATATATATATATATACATATATATATATATATATATATATATATATGTATATATATATATACATATATATATATATATATATATATATATATATATATATATATATATATATATATATATATGTATAATATACACACACGTGTTACATGTAGAGCGTCTTTTCAAAATAAACTAATCTTCACAGGAGGTTTAAGTTTGAGTTTCGGCTACAAAACCAAACGTGGTCTCCTGGATGAAAGTCCTGCGTTTGTTTTCTTGATGGTATATGTGTGTATATTTATATATATTTATTTATATCGTAGTTGTTATTCCAACATGGCTGAGGCCACAAAAAATGAGACTCAACAGCCAATCAGCAGCTTTCTACAGTTTCTGCTCTCCTCAGTTGTTTCCTCCGTCCATTGAAATGCTTCTGACTCGGTTACTTTCATCTCCATCACCTCGTCCTGGCCTCTCCCTGTTCTGCCTCCCTCAACGTCACGAGGGTCAGCGGCGGTGTGGGACTGCTGCTGAAGTTGTGTGTGTGTGTGTGTGTGTGTGTGTGTGTGTGTGTGTGTGTGTGTGTGTGTGTGTAAGAAGCAAGCTATCTATAGCCTGTGTATCCCTGGGGATTTGAGTCTTAAACTCCATATTCATGACACATCACTGTGGGGATTAGAAGGGCATCATCAGATAGAGGGGCTTACGTCAGCGGGCACACACACACACACACACACACACACACACACACACACACACACACACACACACACACACACACGCTGGAAAGCACAGCATACACACTTTCCAGGAAGTTGTCCACGTATTGCTGCCTTTTCTTGTGCACACGCACGTTAACAAAGCACAGAGGAACCAGAGGACGCTCCCCTCCCTCCTCTTCCTCCTCTTCCTCCTCTTCAGGAGGAACTCGAGTCGTTGCTGTTTTCTCCGAGTCAAGCGGCTTTCCAGTAGCTTAGCTCTTTTATCGATCGAGCGGCGAGGTCGTCTGCACGCGAGCGTTTCTGAGGCGGCAGCGCAGCGGGGCGCGCTGAAATAAAACTGCTCCTGGATCAGACCGCCAGCGGGTCGTGACCTTAACCCTAAAATGCCTCCGCTGCTGCAGGGAACACAGGCTCCGCCCCTTCAGGTGGAACCCGGGGGATATGATTATATTCCTATGGTATATGAGTGTCTGTGGATGTAAGAGTTAAGTCTGCATTGGAAGTTTAATATACAATGTCATTTATATTATATGTAATTTATATTTGGTAAATATATACAGTATATATATATATATATATATATATATATATATATATATATATATATATATATATATATATATATATATATATATATATA
>NC_136599.1:2731397-2733897 GCF_910589615.1 Taurulus bubalis
ATGGAGGACCAGTGGAGGACCAGTGGAGGACCAGTATGGAGGACCAGTGGAGGACCAGTGGAGGACCAGTATGGAGGACCAGTGGAGGACCAGTGGAGGACCAGTATGGAGGACCAGTATTAGAGGGTACCGGGACAGCGGATGCTCTGCATGCGGGCCGGTCTCCTCCACGGGATTTGGGGAAGGACACCGCTCTGCCCTGTTAGCCGGCTCTGGCCGGCTGCCATCCCATAACGCTCATCCGGTGCAGTCCGTCCACCACTTCCTCTCCCATCACTCTCACTGGTTAAACTGGGGGAAATCTAAGAATTTGAGAAAAGTTGTTTGTGATTAATTGTCAATTTCAGGTGTGAAATGAATTTCCATAAAACACTGTGTCATCATGGAGAACTGGAGGAGGAAGAAGACTTTAAGTTCCCGGGTGATAAAACCTGACAGGCGGAAGTCGGGGCAGAAAACCTCTTTTAAGTTACGTGAGACGTGGACTTCCAGTGGATCTGAACGGTCAAGGATGCGTCCTGAAACCTTCTGAATTAGCTCTTACTCATGTTCATGCTTTTAATAAAGAAATACGTTATTACACTTATTACTCTTATAAATGCAACATTGACTCCTCTGCTCGTCCCAAAGCGGTCCACGCCCCCGTGTGGACGGGCGTGAACGGAGGAGTTTGTAAACGACGGCGTAGACTTCGCCCGTTCGCTATTCCACCGGGTCTCAGCGGTCACAGCGGCTCCGCCCCTGATTGGTCACGTCTCTATCACATGACTCTGAGCGTCGGTTCAAAGGAATCTCCGGTTCCTCGTCTCACATTCGCCGTTCCTCTTCCGAATTTTCTTTTTAAACCGACTGCAGAGTGAATAAAACCCGCTTCCTGTGTACACCGTCACGGACACGCCCAGTGTGCGTAAACGGTCACGTGACTTACGTTTTCAAAGGTTGGAGATCATTTTTTTAAAAACAGTGCCATTCGTGTGAAGTCGTCATAATTAGCGTGAGAAATCTTGAGTTGGTTTCGTGAGGTCACGGTGACCTTTGACCACCAAATAATAAAGAAAAAAGTTCATTATTCATTCATTCAGTTCAAATTGGGGACAGATTCGCTGAAGGCGTTCCCCAAGATATCACGAGTGTGAGAGAGACGTGAGGTCACGGTGACCTTTGACCTGAAAAAATCACATCAGTTCATCCAGGTGGACGTTTGTGCCAAATTTGAAGAAATTCCTTCACGGCGTCCCCGAGATATCACGAGAGAACGGACGAGACAGACGAATGGACGACCCTCTAACTCTACAGAATGTCCAGTCTGATTCCCACAATGCTTTGCAAACAAACTGTGAAATATTCTCCTTCTGGAGTTTTGGAGCAATGAGGAGCAGGAATGCGGAAAAACTAATCTTCACTGCACCAAATATGTCATCGAGGTTTTCTTGTTGGTCTTGCTGGTAAAACAATAAATACACGAGTCACGAAAACTCAGATTCATGACTGAAGATGAGTCATCGTGTCGAGTGAAAGATAAAGACTCTGAAGAGTCTCGCAGCATCCATCCATCATCCATCCATCATCCATCCATCCATCATCCATCATCTATCACCCATCCATCATCCATCCATCATCGATCCATTCATTCAATATCCATCATCTATCACCCATCCATCCATCAATCATTCCTCATCCATCCATCATCCATCCAAGTATTATCCATTCATCATTCATCACCCATCCATCCATCCATTCATCATCCATCCATCCATCATCCATCATCTATCACCCATCCATCATCCATCCATCATCCATCCATCCATTCAATATCCATCATCTATCACCCATCCATCCATCATCCATCCAACTATTATCCATTCATCATTCATCACCCATCCATCATCCATCCATCCATCCATTCATCATCCATCCATCATCCATCATCTATCCATCCATCCATCATCCGTCCATCATCCATCCATCCATCATCCATCCATCCATCCATCCATCCTTCATCCATCATCCATCATCCATCTTCCACCCATTCATCCATCCATCCATCATTCATCCATCATCCAACCATCCATCATCCATCTTCCACACATTCATCCATCATCCATCTTCCACCCATTCAACCATCACCCAACATCCATCCATCCATCATCCATCACCCTTCCATCATCCAATCATCCATTATCCATTATCTATTATCCATCCATCCATCCATCATCCAATCATCCATTATCCATTACCCATCCATCCATCATCCACCCATTCATCCATCATCCGTCCATCATCCATCCAACATGACCTGGAGGAGCTGACTCTCATCCGACCTCTGTGGATCAGTGAAGGTCACATGAAGGTGACCAGGTCCTCTAGAGGCAGCATCACATCTCAGTCCAGGTCCAGGCAACAACACAACTGAGTTGGGTGGTTGGACACGCCCCCTTCGGTCCACCCGAGGTCGTCCTTCATACGTCCTTCACACGTCCTTCATACGTCCTTCATACGT
>NC_136599.1:2735845-2738345 GCF_910589615.1 Taurulus bubalis
TTTCTTTTCTTTCTTTAAAAAACATATCTGCTTCACATATTTGTTCTGGACTTGTCGGTGAAGTATTGGATAATTTGACCTTTTATTTAAATGAAGCCATTTTAAGAGTTTAAAAGTGAAATCCCTGTTTGCTGGAACTCCTCGACAGCACAAAGAACCCAAATACCGGGCTACAAGCCGCTACTACCTTCGGTCAGTGTCCCCGTTAGCTCCCCGCTGTAGCCAGCTAGCGCTCTCCGCTAGCTCCCTGACAATCACTGAAGGTAGCGGGACCAGCCCCGGCTCGACGCCCGACTCGGGCAGAGGGGACGAGGGCAGTAGCAGCAGCAGCGGGGAGCTAGCAGCTAGCTAGCGCTGCTGCTAGCTCCCCGCTGCTGCTGCTACTGCTACTGCTAGCTAGCGCTGCTGCTAGCTTGCTACAGCAGGGACACTGACCGGAGGTAGGAGTGGCTTGTAACCCGACTTTTACAGTACTCACTTTTTTATTAAGAGTCATAAAGGTAAAACAATGAGTAAAAAAGGTTGCTATCTAACCTTGAACAGCGCTTCATAAGCTCATCACATGTATTACAATATCAACCTGTAAAATAACTACTCACTGTATATAAGTAAAAAGAACCTTTAACTGTCTGTGAGTAAATGAAGTGGTTATGTTTCCTGCACACGAGCAGAGAGATAAACATGAATCGTGCAAAGTGCCTCCTCTACATGTGTAATTGCATGTTTTCTCTGCACACGCCTGTAATCACGCTCTGCAACGCTCACCATGATGAAGCTCTAATGATTTACAACTCCTTATTAACGCTGCACAGACACCAGCGTGACGTGAGATTATGTCTTCATCGGGGCCGATTTAAAGTATATGAGATTAAGGAAAATGTATATTCACCCAACTGCGAGTTAGGCAAGACGTTAGTGTTTCACTGCCATGTTTATGGAGCTCAACATTCTCCAATATTTGGAGAGATCAGCGGTGTGAGGAAAGAGTGTGATGTCAGCACAGGTGGAAGCAACACCTGCTCGTTACCGGCGCTTCAGGAGAGCCACGCTCTGACCTGCTGGTTTGGTTTAGGCAACAAAGGCTTTCTGTTCGGTTCAAGGAAAAAACATCTTGGTTTTAAAATAATGAAGAGTCGAATTCATCATCTTGGTTGACGCCATCTTGGTTTGACACGAGAGGGCGGAGCCAAGTTTGACCGAACGCTGAACAAGAGAATTTCAGGCAACAGCAAATATTTTACAATTAACTTTTCATGAAGTAGAAAACAACTGTGAAAGGACGACTCCCAGACCTGTCAATCACCTTGTAGCCCCGCCCCTAAATCATCCCCTGCTCTATGGTCTGTTTGGAGTCGCCCCCTGGTGGCCAGTAGAGAGAATGCAGCTTTAACACATGAAACATATACTTCTATACAACCAGAAGAGTCACCCCCTGGTGGTCAGGAGAGAGAATGCAGCTTTAACACATGACGCATAGCCTTCTATACAACCAGAGGAGTCGCCCCCTGATGGTCAGGAAAGAGAATGCAGCTTCAACACATGAAGCATAGACTTCTATACAACCAGAGGAGTGCCCCTGGTGGTCAGTAGAGAGAATGCAGCTTTAACACATGAAGCATATACTTCTATACAACCAGAGGAGTACCCCCCTGGTGGTCAGTAGAGAGAATGCAGCTTTAACACATGAAGCATAGACTTCTATACAACCAGAGGAGTCACCCCCTGGTGGTCAGTGGAGATAACGTAGGTTTAACACATGAAGCATAGACTTCTATACAACCAGAGGAGTCGCCCCCTGGTGGTCAGTGGAGATAACATAGGTTTAACAAATGAAGCATAGACTTCTCGCCTGAAATAAACTTGTCTGTGGCATAGTTTGGTCTCCAACAGTAAACAGGGTAGAAGAAGAAGAAGAAGAAGAAGAAGAAGAAGAAGAAGAAGAAGAAGAAGAAGAAGAAGAAGAAGAAGAAGAAGAAGAGAACCAGAAACCAAACAAGTCAGCTTATGATGTGAGGTAAATGTTTCCTACGTCAGAACTTAATCCATTTATTGAATTAACTCTAAAAAACCACCTCAAGCGAGCGTAAAAAAGTGCTTCCCATAATTTAATTTATTGGTTTTCCGTACACATTTTATATCTCATGGAAACACAGCAAACACATTGAGACGCTCAGAAAACGCGGAGGAGTACCCCCCTGGTGGTCAGTAGAGAGAATGCAGCTTTAACACATGAAGCATAGACTTCTATACAACCAGAGGAGTCGCCCCCTGGTGGTCAGTAGAGAGAATGCAGCTTTAACACATGAAGCATATACTTCTATACAACCAGAGGAGTGGCCCCCTGGTGGTCAGTAGAGAGAATGCAGCTTTAACACATGAAGCATATACTTCTATACAACCAGAGGAGTGGCCCCCTGGTGGTCAGTAGAGAGAATGCAGCTTTAACACATGAAGCATATACTTCTATACAACCAGAGGAGTCGCCCCCTGGTGGTCAGGA
>NC_136599.1:2743345-2753345 GCF_910589615.1 Taurulus bubalis
GGGTTTCCATGACTTTAAACCAAATGTCCATTACAAACATTTAGTGAAATCTGGGTGTAAACAGTAAAAAGTGAGTAAATGTAGTATTTAAACTAACAATGAGAATACAAAGCATACAGTAAACCTTAAATGACACAAATGAATGAGACAATAGTTTGATTAAAAGAATAAACATTTATATAGATGCCTGTATGTATGCCTGCTTATATTCTGAGCATCTTTCTTTTAAAAGCATATTAATTATTTCAAACTCAGCGTAAATGAACGACATGAACACATGAATATAACACATTTACATGACTATTACTAAACTTTTGAGGATTATATTTTTTTCAAGGACTTTTCCAGGCCTGGAAATAACCATTTTAAACTTTTCCAGGTTTTCCATGAGCATATGAAGAACCCTGCTAATCTGAAGCAATGGCCTTTAACAAACAAAAAGCCAGCGGCAGCAGCCATGGCGTGCATGGCTTCAACGCCAGAGCTAATAGTTCGAGCGACCGCTGGGCCTTCAAAATAAAGGTACTTCCTGTCCCAGTGGAGGGAGGAGTCTGTCGCTCCGAGCTGAACCATAAGGCTGCAGGTCAGCTGGGTAATCCCCCGCTGCAGTGAAGAAACGCACATGATCACAGCGCGGCCCCGGCTAACGCGTGCTAGCCTGGGCCGCTGCGAGACGTCTGCAACAGGCCAGGAGTCTCCCTCCGGCTTTTAAATGTGACGAATAGCTTCGCAGGACCGACGAGTGCAGACACGATGCAGCGCGGACCCTGAAGTGCTTTAAACCTCACAGCCGGCAGATCCCACTGTGACAAAGTGAGGGTTTCGTTGTGGTTTGTGGACCGAGAGAGAGCGCCGGGCGGAGAGCGAGGTAAGCAGGCCACGGCTTTGATGTCGGCCCGTGTCCGTGTCCCGCACGCCTGATCGGTCGGCGCCAAACAAACCGGCCCGACGCTCTCGGCGCGCAAAGAGCGGCGGGGCTGCGGCGCAAGCGTTGGTTTTAGAGAATTAGAAGAGCGACTTAAGTTTCACTGAACACTCAGAGGTCTCAGAGGAGCTCTAACGATGTCTCCCGCCGCGTGGATTCACATCTGATGCCGTGTTTTCAAATGTGTTTGTTTACTCTACTCAACATTTAGCTGGAAGCAGCCAGAAGAAACGCTACTGCTCTGCTCACGTGACGCACACAAGCGCTACGAGTATATGATGATAAAGAGGGGAGAAATAAACAGTGAAAGAACCTCTTGAGATTGTTGGTGTGAATGCACACACACACACACACACACACACACACACACACACACACACACACACACAGGCCGCTGCAGGCATGATGTTTACAGATGTGGCTCCCCAGTGACGAGGCCTGCTGGGGTAATACGACATAAACAAAACAGAAGTCTGTAGGGATATTCCACATGTAACACGCGTGTGTACATGCATGTGAGGAACACACACACACACACACACACACAGCCACGCTCCGCTCCAAAGGGACATCATGCCATTATGCAGTTTAAACAAACCTCCAGCAGGGTGCACATTTGGAATATCTCAAGGGATCACTCGTGAAGTTTCAACACATTTAGCTAAATTGGAACGAAGGAGAGAGAACAAGAAGAAGGAGAGAGAAGACGAGGGAAAGAGAAGGAGAGAAGACGAGGGAACAAGAAGAAGAAGAGAGAAGACGAGGAAAAGAGAAGGAGAGAAGACGAGGGAAAGAGAAGGAGAGAAGACGAGGGAAAGAGAAGGAGAGAAGACGAGGGAACAAGAAGAAGGAGAGAGAAGACGAGGGAAAGAGAAGGAGAGAAGACGAGGGAACAAGAAGAAGAAGAGAGAAGACGAGGGAAAGAGAAGGAGAGAAGACGAGGGAACAAGAAGAAGGAGATAGAAGACGAGGGAACAAGAAGAAGGAGAGAGAAGACGAGGGAACAAGAAGAAGGAGATAGAAGACGAGGGAACAAGAAGAAGGAGAGAGAAGACGAGGGAAAGAGAAGGAGAGAAGACGAGGGAACAAGAAGAAGGAGATAGAAGACGAGGGAACAAGAAGAAGGAGAGAGAAGACGAGGGAACAAGAAGAAGGAGATAGAAGACGAGGGAACAAGACAAAGGAGATAGAAGACGAGGGAACAAGAAGGTGAGAGAAGACGAGGGAACAAGAAGAAGGAATGACTAGAGAACAAGAAGGAGAGAGAAGACGAGGGAACAAGAAGGTGAGAGAAGACGAGGGAACAAGAAGAAGGAGAGAGAAGACGAGGGAACAAGAAGAAGGAGATAGAAGACGAGGGAACAAAACAAAGGAGATAGAAGACGAGGGAACAAGAAGTTGAGAAAAGACGAGGGAACAAGAAGAAGGAATGACTAGAGAACAAGAAGGAGAGAGAAGACGAGGGAACAAGAAGGTGAGAGAAGACGAGGGAACAAGAAGAAGGAAAGACTAGAGAACAAGAAGGTGAGAGAAGACGAGGGAACAAGAAGAAGGAAAGACTAGAGAACAAGAAGGAGAGAGAAGACGAGGGAACAAGAAGAAGAGAGAAGACGAGGGAACAAGAAGGAGAGAGAAGACGAGGGAACAAGAATAAGGAGAGAGAAGACGAGGGGACAAGAAGAAGGAGAGAGAAGACAAGGGAACAAGACGAAGGAGATAGAAGACGAGGGAACAGGAAGGAGAGAGAAGACGAGGGAACAAGAAGAAGGAATGACTAGAGAACAAGAAGGAGAGAGAAGACGAGGGAACAAGAAGGAGAGAGAAGACGAGGGAACAAGAAGGAGAGAGAAGACGAGGGAAGACGAGGGTGTGTGTGTGAATGTGTGTGTGTGTGTGTGTGTGTGTGTGTGTGTGTGTGTGTGTGTGTGTGTGTGTGTGTGTCTACCAGTGCTTAGGCAGCACAGCGCAGCACATTCTCCGTGTCGGTCGTCCTGGTGAAGTGAGGTTTATGTTGGGTGTGGTGCAGAAGGTGAGGCCAGAACAATGATTGTTTGTTTGTTGTTGTTTTTATTGGCAGTGATAATTACCCCCCTACCCCCCCCCCCCCCCCCTTTTAAAGGATGCCTCCAGATGCACAAGTACAGCGAGCATGCCGGCACACACATGCACACACTTACCTACCCGCAGGAATGCGTCCACGCTCCTCGCAGTGTGGGTACGCACACACACACACACACACACACACACACACACACAGAAACACACGCATCCCACTTTAATGAAAAGAACGTCCACGTGTGCAATTTGTGATTCCTTCCTGAACAAACTGTGACAGTGAGTGTTGGTCTTAGCTACGGGAAAATAAACATATTTCGCCCGGGAGCCGGCGGTTCGATCCCCGCGTGAAACGAGAAGTGGGCGCTCGGTTAACTTCGGTGACGCCGCCTCGGTAGTTCTCTACCCCCAAGCCGCCATCTTTTCCCCAACTCAACCGAGTAGTTTGCGCTTCCTGTGACGACGGACGTTTATTCTGAAAAGGCCGTGTGCAAAAATCTGCACTGGAAATTTGTAGCAAGGTGCAGGATTTATGTCGCAATCTTGACTTGTATCTTCTCCCACATCTACATACTATATGTACTTATATGTGTACATGTATACACCACCATACATACGTGTGTATACACCTACATACATACGTGTGTATGCGTCGCTAGAAACTGTTTTTTCAGGCATAAAAGTTCAAATATTCTCAACGGACTAAAAGGTTGTTTTTAGCGATTTATTAAAAAAATTTATTTTGCATTTTCAACCCAACAGAACTATTCTTCACATTTAAATAAACATAATTAAATAAATTAAATAGTAAATAATCAAAACAGTCATAATAGTATCACTAGTTTAGCTTAAAGCGAGTATAAATGCTAACCTCTATATGCACTTATACATATGCATCATCTACACATACACAACCATGTACATCCACATTTTAGTGATTTTTTTACTTGTGAAGAACTCTGTACTTCTACTCGCTCCACCGGCTCGTCAGCTTTTTTTTGCCCGACCCGCTTTTCCAAAAGTGGGCGTTCTCTAAGTCCACATAAACTCTGAATACACTCCGGTAGGAAAAATATTTGTTGTTTGATCGAGGAACATTTGTTTTGTGATGAAGACGTAAGTCGCATGAACCCTCCGACCTTAAAACCACATCGCAATCTCTTCATTACTCGCCTCCTCGGCACACACACACACACACACACACACACACACACACACACACACACACACACACACACACACACACACACACGGAGTGTTTTCCTATGAGGCATAGGTAAAGACAGGCGGGCTCCAGAGCATAATTGAACATGTAGCTGCACCACCACAGGGAGTTGGCAGCGCCCGGGGAGAAGACTTGGCTCCTTCCTCGAGGCCTGGAAGCCTCGCCGGCTCGGCCCGGCGCTGAAGCTCCGCCTCCTCCACTACAAGGCCCTCTGTTTTTCCAACCGCGACCTCTCTCTGAAAGCGGGGGTCAGCAGGTCGACACACGCGAAGTGACATTAAGTCTTGTTTTCAAAAGTTCCCCTTTCAGAAATAAAAAAAACAATTCCTTTGATTGCTCTGCCAGATCCCAGTCAGTCAGGTGTGTGTGTGTGTGTGTGTGTGTGTGTGTGTGTGTGTGTGTGTGTGTGTGAGAGAGAGCCGTGTTCTGTCTTGTCTGATCGGCAGCGCTGCAGTCAAACCTCCTGCTTTGCGCCACATGACACCTGAAAATAGTCGCAAAAAAACTAAATTTAGCGCGTGAGTTCGCATATAAACTATATTTCAGATATGCAACAAACATGTACTGTACATCTACACACACAAAGCAGAAAGAAAAGCAGCGGCAGGGCTTTTCCTGTCAAGCCGCGGTCGGCCGGGAGACGAAGGGCGAGTCTAATTATGGGATGCAGAGCTTGAACCAAAACAGAAAGCCAAACAACAGCTTCACCAGAACACTCCGGGCTTCTAGGAATCTCATGCGTCTCCGACCGCGCAGAGCGCCGGAGGTCTGCGCGCTTTTTGATGTGTAATATATATATATATATATGTATATATATATACATATATATATATTTATATATGTGTGTGTCTGTATGGTTTCATGATGTCTTGTGTGCAGCACCGGGCTGTGTTTACACTCCCCTCCCCGGGTACAGTGCCCTCTTTCACCGGCTCTCTTTGAAGACTCTTACATAAATGGCTCCTCTGGCACCGACCCAGCCGTACCCGAGCCGACCGCACCGGAGGCCACGGGGTCGCCGGGGTGGAGGAGGGGGGAGGGGTGTGTGTACGGGACGGTGGTTTTTAGGCAGTGGTGTGTAAAGTACCCAAAACCATACAAGATACCTTACTGGAAAATGACTCCAGTAAAAGTGAAAATCACAAATACTAGTCTGAAAGTATCTGATATTTACTGTAGTTAAGTATCAAAAGTATTTTTCTGATATTAAATGTACTTAAGTATTGAAAGTAAATGCTGTTAATAAAAAAGTAAAGGGTCAGAATTTTGAGAATTCTGAAGTTTATTCTTCTATGTGACCACCAGGATCAAGGACCAGGAGTTGTGTTGAATATATTTGTGTTGGCTGTGATCCATTCAGAGCAACAATGTTCAACATAATATATTGTACATAAGTATACTTCTGCATCTACCGTAAAAGTCGGGTTACAAGCCGCTCCTACCTCAGGTGGGTGTCCCTGCTGTAGCAAGCCAGGAGCAGCGCTAGCTAGGAGCAGCGTTAGCTAGGAGCAGCGCTAGCTAGGAGCAGCGCTAGCTAGGAGCAGCGCTAGCTAAGAGCAGCGCTAGCTAGGAGCAGTGCTAGATAGGAGCAGCGTTAGCTAGGAGCAGTGCCAGATGGGACCAGCGTTAGCTAGGAGCAGCACTAGCTAGGAGCAGTGCTAGATGGGACCAGTGTTAGCTAGGAGCAGCACTAGCTAGGAGCAATGCTAGCTAGTGCTGCTGCTGCTACTGCCCGCGTCCCCTCTGCCCAAGTCGGGTGTCGAGCCGGGGCTGGTCCCACTACCTTCGGTGGTTGTTGGGGAGCTAGCGTAAGTTAGCGTTAGTTAGTGGAGAGCTAGCAGAAGTTAGCGGAAGTTAGCGGAGAGCTAGCAGAAGTTAGCGGGGAACTAACGGAGCGCTAGTTGGCTACAGCGGGGAGCTAACGGGGACACTGACCGGGTAGTAGCGGCTTGTAACACAACTTTTACGGTACTATAAACTTATCATCATAATTCTCCAAAAAGCAATACACACTATGAAGGAGTGTGTTTATAAGTATTCTCATTCAGGGCCGCACAGAAAGAATGCATGAAAAAATTAAAAAATCAAGGCCAGAAAGATGTTTTATTTTGAAAAATGACCGGATACATCCGTCTGTGCGTAAACTGCGTTTTCTTTGCAAAATGTAATGAAGTAAAAGTGAAAGTCAACAGAAATATAGATAGTAAAGTAGAGAACAGATATCTACTTCATTACGCTGCCAGGACGGGACGGGACGGGATGGGACATGCCACCTGCCCCCCCTCCCCCCACAGGTTGAATCAACACCTGCAGTTTAGACGTCCTCCTCCGCTCAGCTCCGCTTCCCTCTTTGTTTTGATCGGCTTGTGTTTCTCCCTCTGCTCCGCGAGGCTGTAATGAGGCCCACACTGTAATTGGGCCAGTCGTGTTATTTTAGGGTTGGAGTTGCACAAGTAATTACCCAACACACACACACACACACACACACACACACACACACACACACACACACACACACACACACACACACACACACACACACACTCTGCTGTTCTGTACCAACAGAACGACAGAGAGAGAGAAAGTGAGACGGGGAGAACGAGGAGAGGAGCATTGTGGGTAAAACAGATATAATTACGAATATATAAATACTCTGGTATTCTCTGAGGATGAAGTGTCACATTTCTGGAATTATAAAGTCATAAATTAACACTAAAAATGTCTGTGGCAAATTTAAGAAACATTAAAGAAATCAAGATTATAAAGTTATAAAGTTACGAGAAAAAAACTCTGATATTCTCGTCTCTCGAAATTAAAGTGGTAAATATAAAATGTTAAATTTAAGACAAAGAAAAAAATATTATTTTACGAGATTATAAAGTCATACATTTAGGAGAAATACAGTTGATTACCGCTTCAATATGATATATTTTGCACTCGGCAGCTCGTGTCTGTTTGCAAAGTGAAGTCCAATGTGGTTCTCTTTTGGACACTAATAAGGGGTTCATAAGGATTTGTATTATTTAGACTCCCATGATCCCTAGTGTTACAGAGATGTGTGTTTTATTGAAATCTGAAGTTGTAAGGGATACTTATTCACGTTTTAGTGAAACTTTACGATCGCCGCGGCAAATATACAGAGTTTCCGTAAGTACTGTTTAGCCACATGTGTCTTCTCACAAGGGTTACGGTCATTTATAAATGAAGTTAAACAACCATGTGGCTGCAGAGATAATGAAGGAAACCTTTAAATAAAATGTTTTTTTGTCCCAGAATAGGCGCGGGGGATTTTTGCGCATGGTGTCTAAAAGGTTAACGCAACAAAAAATGACACAATCATTTCAATTACCACTTTTTTTTGCTCAAATCTATGACAATTTTTACAAAACTTTCACTCAATATGACGAAGTCATTATCTGTACTTCAGAGACCCTCGTGGACTCAGAGCCCAGATGGGAAGTCGCCCGGCAGCTTCAGCGATCTGACGGGTTGTGAAACGTTTGACTTCCTGTTCGGCTTCGGCTGCTTCCTGTTGACCAACTTTCCCCTAAAGCAACGTGACCGCCGCTCATCTGAGCTCCAAATGCCACGGAAAAAAAAATTCAAAAAAGGAGGAAAAAGATGGAAATGCAACTCTGAGCGTCGGCTGGACTCAGAACATAAAAGCATGATGCGGTGGAAAGATACTGAACACGAGGCCTCGCATCACGGACCAGGACTCAGCTGGACCAGGACTCAGCTGGACCAGGACTTAGCTGGACCATGACTCAGCTGGATCATGACTCAGCTGGACCAGGACTCAGCTGGATCATGACTCAGCTGGACCAGGACTCAGCTGGACCAGGACTTAGCTGGACCAGGACTCAGCTGGACCAGGACTTAGCTGGACCAGGACTCAGCTGGATCATGACTCAGCTGGACCAGGACTCAGCTGGACCAGGACTCAGCTGGACCAGGACTTAGCTGGACCAGGACTCAGCTGGACCAGGACTCAGCTGGACCAGGACTCAGCTGGATCATGACTCAGCTGGACCAGGACTCAGCTGGATCATGACTCAGCTGGACCAGGACTCAGCTGGATCATGACTCAGCTGGACCAGGACTCAGCTGGGTCAGGACCCTGAAGCGCGTGACGGCCGGAGGTGAAAAGGTCGTTCTCTGACTAGAACCTTCTTCTATTTCCAGACTGTTGCAGCATCTCAACTATTTCAGAACTTCTTCTATTTCTGTCAGAAATGAACACGCAGCATTTCAGATTCCTATCACGAAGATTTCAGTTCCAAATGTGTTTTTTTGATTTTCTTTTCTTTTTTTCCCCTTTCAAGGAAGAACAAGTTACAAATACAGTAAACATAAGAAACAAGCTACCAGACAATAATAAATAAAAATACAAACAATGATAAAAAATAACGTATATAAAATGACACTCAAAACTCGATGGCACACTCATTGGTACATTGGCATTTAGACAGTGGGGTGCTACAGGGTAATGACTCTATGGTCACTTTAGAGCCTGAAGAAATGGAGGGCCCTTTACAAAGTCCAAGAAGGATGAGTCCACAATTGGCCACTTTCCAAGTATCTGGATGAATATAAAAGTAGCAACACTGAAGTGTACAAATCCTCCGGTGTGGACGAGAACAGGCCTCATGCAGACAACACAAACATTAACAGGTGTTTCCTGTTTATTACTTTACTTTGAAAAGACTGTACGCAAAGTAACGAGCTGAAAATGACGCACACGGAAAATATCAAAACCTTTGGTTAGGTTTAGGAAATAATAATAGAAAAAAAGTGACGTTACTCAATACGGAGGTATTTAGATATATGTACAAATATATAAAAAAAAGAGATCCTAACATTAATTTGAGGATGTCGCAATGAAAACCACATCAGACATATGAACTCATTTTCAATAACTGAAGTGAAACATAGAATATCCTCATGAGGTGCTCTGTGATGTTGGCGGTAACCACGGTGACGTCATGAACGATTCACCAGAGAGGTTCTGGGTTCTGTCCCTCTGGAGCAACACACACACACACACACACACACACACACACACACACACGCACACACACACACACACACACACACGCACGCACACACACACACACACACACACACACACACACACACACACACACACATTTATATACAGGGAATTAAGGATACATTTGTCTCAGTCCGACAAAAGTCGTGACATTTGAGTTCCTTCATGATTCTTTGGTGGTTCTTCTTAATGTGGACTCTTGTGAGAACGTGGCATTGAAGGTTCTGCTGTTCTCCGCGTCGAGGTGCTTCTTGTGCAACGGGCCGTGAATCAAAGCGGCGGTTGACCTGACGCACACGAGTCGCTTCGTTTACCGGAACCGAAAGTAGGGAGGCCGGCGCCGGCCGCCTCTGGCCCAGCTTCCTCTTCATCGCCGCTGACCGGCCTCTTCCTCTTTCGGACCCTGACTCACTCTCCAGCGGAGGTTACCACACCGAAACCCGACGCCCAGATCCAGCATCATGGTTTCGGTGGAAATTTCGTTCTTTTTTTTTTTTAAGAAAGAGAAATTCACTCAGCAGTTTTTTTTTGTGTGTGGCTCTCACAGGACGAGAGAAAGAGAAGCGTGTGGAGAAATGGAAAGAATGACCAAGCAGTACTGAGATGATGAGAGAAGCAGAGGAGGAGAGAGGAGAAAGGGAAGGAGAGAGGAGGAGAGAGGAGGAGAGAGGAGGAGAGAGGAGGAGAGAGGAGAAAGGGAAGGAGAGAGGAGGAGAGAGAGAAGGAGAGAGGAGGAGGAGAA
>NC_136599.1:2756776-2761776 GCF_910589615.1 Taurulus bubalis
GGGGAGGAGTAGAGGAGGAGAGGAGGAGAGGAGTAGAGGAGGGGAGGAGGAGAGGGAAGAGGAGGAGAGGAGGAGAGGAGGAGAGGAGGTGAGGAGGAGAGAAGCAGGGGAGGACAGGTGGGGAGGAGGAGAGAGGAGGGGAGGGGAGGAGGAGAGAGGAGGGGAAGAGGAGGACAGGAGAGGAGCAGAGAAGGGGAGGAGGAGAGGAGGAGAGAAGCAGGGGAGGAGGAGAGAGGAGGGGAGGGGAGGGGGAGTAGAGGAGGGGAAGAGGAGGACAGGAGAGGAGCAGAGAAGGGGAGGAGGACAGGAGGAGAGGAGGGGAGGAGGAGAGAGGAGGTGAGAGGAGGGGAGACAAGGAGGAGAGGAGTAGAGAAGAAAAGGGAGGAGAGAGGAGGTGAGAGGAGGAGAGGAACACTGTGAAAAGAGAGGAACTACAGGAGAGATATTGTCAGCAAGAGAAAAGAGTCAGAACAGTTTTCTTTGCCGTAAATTGAACTAATAAAAAAAAGCACATACAATAAAAGAAAAGGGGGAAGCGACAACGGAGAGCAGAGAAACTGAACGACAGAATGAGATGAAGTGGAGAGGAGTGGGATAAAAGGCATAAAGGCATAAAGGTAAGAAGGGAGGAAGGGAGGAAGGTAGGAAGGTAGGAAGGGAGCAAGGGAGCAAGGGAGGAAGGGAGCAAGGGAGGAAGGTCCCGGCTCTCCGTCTCCACGTTAATCCCACAGGCTGAAGTGGACGTGGAGGGACGGCTCCTTGTTGCAGAGAAGTTTTAAAGAGCGAGGAGGCGGACAGGAAGCGCTCTCAGACAGACGGGGAGGCGCAGTGTGTTTGGAGGAGACAGACCCCGTGTGGCTACAGCAGAGTCACGGGTCAGTGCACCGCTAACGAGGTCTGTGACGAAGAGGAGGAGGGGATGAGGACCACGAAGAGGCTGACATGCACTGATGTACTGTTTCTGTTGAGACTCAGACTTAATCATGTTTAACCTCATGGCACCGAGCTCTGTTTACTGAAAATCTGAATGTTAATAAACCAATACTGGATTCAGATAATCGCAAGAACTATTTGAATAATCTAAAAAGGCATAATATACAGAAAACCCTTGGGAACATAGACAGGGTTCAGACACATTCTGACCAGTGGAGCTCCATGATTTTTCCATGACTTTAAACCAAATGTCCATAACCAAACATTTAGTGAAATCTGGGTGTAAACAGTAAAAAGTGAGTAAATGTAGTATTTAAACTAACAATGAGAATACAAAGCATACAGTAAACCTTAAATGACACAAATGAATGAGACAATAGTTTGATTAAAAGAATAAACATTTATATAGATGCCTGTATGTATGCCTGCTTTTATTATGAGCGTCTTTCTTTTAAAAGCATATTAATTATTTAAAACTCAGCGTAAATAAACGTCATGAACACATGAATATAACACATTTACATGAACACATGAATATAACACATTTACATGACTTTTACAACACTTTGGGGATTTCATTTTTTTCTAAGACTTTTCCAGGCCTGGAAATAACCATTTTAAAACTTAAAAATAAGTTAATATATGTGTTACTGGTATTTGGGTTCATGAATAATAAATATGAATATATATATATATATATATATATATATATATATTATATATATATATATATATATATATATATATATATATATATATATATTTGCAAAAAAATAATAATTAAAAGTTGTATTTTCTTATCGTAACTATATTTGCTATAGTTGAATATATAACATAGCTCTATATATTAAGAGTATCTGTGCGACGTTTTTTCTTTGATTGAGTGAAGTTAAGTATTTTAATAATTATTGCGGAGTGGAGTCAAACTGAGAGCCGTATCTCGCCTAAGAGAGAAAGAATGTGTCATTAAACACCCAACTGGCCGGATCAGATTCAGTTTCCTAAATCATGAAAACATAAGCTGTGAAAAGGGTCGACATTGTTCAGATGATAAAGTGTGATTAGCTTTAGCCGTCTGCTAACCTCCTCAGCCGTGACGTAGAAGGCTCAATAATCATCTCTAAAATTATTAAGGGAGATTATTAAGGACTAGAGAGATTAGAGCGATGAAGAAGTGACCTGCTGTTGTGCTCATGATGTCCTCAGAGTTACTTCTAATTATTTTGGTGATGTGTTTTCACAGGAAACTCAGTGACGAGCAAGAAATGGTTGTTTGGGTTGAAATAACCACGGAAGTACGGAAGTTACGTGACAAAAACATCAACGTTGACGTCTTGTTCCACCCGGGGAACGAACCGCGGCCTCCTGCAGGAAAGATCGCCGTTTGTCGGACCCGTCTTGACACGACGTCTGGCTACGTAGCTCGATCGCTAACTCCACTGTGATTTTGTGCAACACTGGCAACAGAAAATGAAGTGAACAACAGTGATCACTTCTCTGGAGACAACGATGTGCTTTCCTATTTCCTATGACGAGCATTCAGTTGTTCACTTTGTACTCGTTGAGCAGCTGGTTAGCTAGCTAGCTAGGTTGAAAGCTAATCCCACCACACTTTAGCGCTACACTGGTGGCAGAAAATGAAGTGAACAACAGTGATCACTTCTCTGGAGACATCAATGTGCTTTCATACGACGTGATGGAGCATTAAGTTGTTCACTTTACTGGTTGAGCAGCTGGTTAGCTAGCTAGCTAGTGCGCTAATCCCTCCACGCTTAGCGCTACACTGGTGGCAGAAAATGAAGTGAACAAAAGTGATTACTTCTCTGGAGACAGCGATGTGCTTTACTACAACGTGATGGAGCATTAAGTTGTTCACTTTGTACTCGTTTAGCAGCTGGTTAGCTAGCTAGTGCGCTAATCCCACTACGCTTTAGCGCTACACTGGTGGCAGAAAATGAAGTGAACAAAAGTGATCACTTCTCTGGAGACAGCGATGTGCTTTCCTACGACGTGATGGAGCATTAAGTTGTTCACTTTGTACTCGTTGAGCAGCTGGTTAGCTAGGTAGCTAGCTAGGTAGAGCGCTAATCCCACCACGCTTTAGCGTTACACTGGTACACTGGTGACAGAAACCGTCGGATCAATCGATGGGTAGATAGTCATTCGTTGAAGGCCCCCACAGGTGGGTTGATTGTTTTAAAATACTTTTTGAAAAAGATCCCTAAAAGGCTGCAGGACATTTCTTAAACACTCAGATTGAGTGGTCACGCAGAGCCAGTGTGTCGTGAGATTAGCGCACGCCGGTGGAGGCGTATGTGTGTGTGTGTGTGTGTGTGTGTGTGTGTGTGTGTGTGTGTGTGTGTGTGTATGTGTGTGTGTGTGTATGTGTGTGTGTGTGTGGGTAAGCCTGCTCATCTCTGCACTGGCTGCCCATTTAGTGGGACAGAATTAAGCGTGAGAGGACGTCTGTCCGGTGCCGAAGCGTGACATCAGCCAGTTGGCAGAGGAGGTGTCGGAGAGCAGGTGCTATTTGGGAACGAGGGAGGGATGGAGACATGCGGGGAGGGGGTGGAATTTTGGGGAAGGACAGGGAGAGGATGGAGGTGTGGGACAGCAGAGCGGAGGGTGGTGCAGGAGGGACGGGGCCGGAGCCAAGATGAGTGTCCAAGTGAAGCTATTTATAGCGCTCCATCACGGGCCCTTCTATCTGATCACCAGCATTATCCCTCGATTTCCCCTCCGCTCACATCCAGGAACACATTTACCTCAATCACGTCTATTCTCGGTGAGGGACATCAGACGCTCGCTCCGCGCTTCGTGGCGGAAATATCCGACTATCTTTTTACTATCTTTTTGAAGACTTCACACTTTCAATAGTATTTCAATGAGTGCCCTTTAAAGACGATGTGACTCAGACCGATGGAGAGGGAGGAAGGCACGTTACTATAAAGAGTTCTCTCTTTAATATGTGTGGATGCACCGATGTTGAGAGGTTATATGTTTATTGAACATGCACATTACAGACCGGAGTCTGACTTCCTTTTATATAAATAAATGTATTTTCTGCCATTTCACAAAGTTCTCCTTCCAGCTGGTGTTAGATCGGCCTGTCTCTGTAAATGTTGTCTCGGTGCATCCCTAATTTTATATACATTCTTCTTCTTTGTCAAAATCTGACAAAATCCCACAATGCAACTCGCCCGCCAACAGTTCAAGCATAGATATGCTAGTAGCGGCTAATGTAGCTAGCTAGCCAAGCGGACTTTGAGATGAAGAACTGTGAATCGAGGCGAGCTTAGCTCCGCCTCCTCAGCCGTGATGAGAGATGAAGAAATGTGTCCTTGTGATGTCCTACAACACATATCCCTTCCCACTCGTTGCAAAATAAACTTCCTCCGTGAGGTTTAGGCAACTAAGTTGCTTTGTGTTTGGGTTATAACAACAACAGTTGCTGAAGTACTCATTTTACGTGACAAAAACATCAACGAACGATGCAACTAATGCAACATTTTTTCCCAGGAGTTCCTCTTAAAGCACGTCAGATTAGTTGTTGATCAGGTTGTCTTCATCCAGCGCTGTCAACGCAATCAAAATGACTCACAGGACAACCGGGAGTCGAACCCGCGCACAGGTGCACGTGTCCCGCAGCAGAGCGTTGTGTTGCGTCTCCACGTGTTGCAGCATAATGCCGTCTTTGTCTTCCACTCGTCTGGCTGCAGCTCAGCAGCTACTGTCTCTCCAGACCCGAGGACACAATCTGGCTGTGTGTGTCTGACGGCTCATTGTGGAGCTCCCTCTGCGCGGACAAAGGAAATCATCTTGAGCCCAGACAGATAAGGGGGTTTTGTTGTTGTTTCTGTTTCTACGCGCCCACACAGAGGCCTTTAAAGGAAGCCGGCGCTGGCGCAGGTTAGCGAGCATCAGGATCGGACGCAGGAAGGAGTCGGTGCCAGATCACAATGAACGCAGCGCACTAGCATGAGGCGTCGTTTTATAATAGAACATGGAAAACAAGTATGTTATTAAAGTGTCAAGAGCAAAATGCACCACAGAATGTTCACAATACA
>NC_136599.1:2774276-2787631 GCF_910589615.1 Taurulus bubalis
AGGAGGCGACTCCTCTGGTTGTATAGAAGTCTATGCTTCATGTGTTAAAGCTGCATTCTCTCTCCTGACCACCAGGAGGCGACTCCTCTGGTTGTATAGAAGTCTATGCTTCATGTGTTAAACCTGCATTATCTCTCCTGACCACTAGGGGGTGACTCCTCTGGTTGTATAGAAGTCTATATAAATGACTCTACTTCTCTTGATGTATTCCCTCAGTAAACATTGTAAACAGGAGTTTATGTCTCAATCTCTAGTTTCAAGTATTCTTCAATACAGCATGATGTTCATTTAGTACATTATGGTCCAATAAAGCAGGGTATGCAGATAAACTATATTTAAAAGAAATTGTATACATAATTATTGTTCATTCAGTTGTACTTAGTTTCAGCATTCAGCCAAAGACTAAGATAAAGATTGTCAAAGACCAAGATGAAGACCGTCAAAGACCAAGATGAGACTGACAAAGACCAAGATGAGACTGACAAAGACCAAGACCAAGACGGTTGAAGACCAAGATGAAGATGACCAAAGATAAAGATGAAGATGACCAAAGACTAAGATGAAGACGGACAAAAAACAAGATGAAGATTGTTAAAGACCAAGATGAAGACGGTCAAAGACCAAGATGAAGACGGTCAAAGACCAAGATGAAGACGACCAAAGACCAACCTAAAGACGGTCAAAGACCAAGATGAAGACGACCAAAGACCAATATGGTCAAAGACCAAGATGAAGACGGCCAAAGACCAAGATGAAGACGACCAAAGACCAAGATGAAGACGGTCAAAGACCAAGATGAAGATGGTCAAAGACCAAGATGAAGACGGTCAAAGACCAAGATGAAGACGGTCAAAGACCAAGATGAAGACGGTCAAAGACCAATATGAAGACGACCAAAGACCAATATGGTCAAAGACCAAGATGAAGACGGCCAAAGCGGCGTGGAACAGGACACGGGCTGTGAGGCCGTCGAGAGCCGGTGTAAAGTGGGTTGAGTGGGGCGCAGTGACGGATGGCGTGACCTTATCTGCAGCAGTTGTGGGATCTGACTGCGAATGGCGTTGGACCTCCTCCCTGCTCTGCTTCCTGTGAGATGGATCCCAGAGGTCCAATAACTGCTCCAATAACCATGTCAGCTTGGAGGCAGGACTATCGCCCTCCCACCTTTACCAGAAGGTAACCTCAGGAGTGATCCCTCGAGGGTCCAGACTAATAATAGCATTTGGATACGGACCTATGGAAATGATAGGCACAGCACAGAATGAAATGGCAGTCAAATGTATGTTAAACACCCAATACTTGTGTGCGGTGCGACTCGTGTGGGGAGAGGGAAGGTCAGAGGTTTGGGCTGTGCAACTAGAACAGTTGGCAGCACCTGAACATACAGAAACACATACTGTAGAGCATGTAGACACACACACACACACACACACACACACACACACACACACACACACACACATCGTAGGCCTGGTTGCTGAGGAGTGTTCTGTAATTCTAGTGTGTGTTAATGACTCTCCCAGGCACACTGGAGGAGACGTTAAAAACTCCTGGCTGTGATTTACTGTGCAGCGATGCAAGCTGGGACACGACCCAGAGATTCACACTGTGGCACGGATACGCATATAGTGACACACACACACACACACACACACACACAACAAGGGAGACTAACAACGATCAAGGGAGGTTGAGGCGAGGTGGAACAGCTCAGATTTGTTAATGAATTTCACGTGAGAGTTTTGGCAGCGTTTCGTAAACCGGATAAATAATTCAACCAATCAGGTCTTCATCATCAGAGCGTGCATTTGCATGTTCACTGTAGTTTTTATGGCCAACTCCATGGTATTGTATTTGGAATTAAACGCTGTAAAATATGTTCCAGATCTCTTTAATGCGGGCCGTTGACTTGGCGTCGCAGCCGCACATCAATCACGGGACAAGTCGCTTAAGAGCCACTAAACTGCAAATAATCTTTGTGTTTATCCGGAGCTTTCCAGCTCTGACCCGCGATCTCATTACGGCGCACGCAAACAAGTCGTTTCTAATTTCGAACCCGCCAATTACGGAGGGGAAGAGGAGTTTTACGGCGGGTCGATGGGCGACTCGCGGTCTTCCAGAATGTCTTCTCCGTGAGCTGAAAGCTAGAAAGAAGGAGCATGAGGCGGCTGCAAAAACAACACGAGGGGTATTCATGAGTTTCATTGCGTGCTTTTTTTGCCCCGAGAGCCAGACACCTGCCCTGGATGGGCTCTGCAGCCGAGCCAAGGGCGTTACGGGCCGCAGCCGTCACCTGTGTTTACCTTGGACCGGCTGCGCTGGCTGTGATTTGTGCGATAGGATGTACCGCCGTGTGGACTGCTGCGTGAGCCGGGTAACACCACCTCTGGTCGGGTTAAGAAAAGATTGGTAGAAGACCGATGAGGTTTGTTTTGGAGGTTCCACCGGCTCCCCCTCCTCCCTTCGGAGAGGTTTGTGAAGTCCTGTTCCCAGAGTGTTCAGCTCCGTGGCCCACTTCTGTCCTCCAGCAAGAATAACATGTACCTGGACAACGCCGGCCATTTAGACAGCTGCAGGGAGGGAGTGAAGGCTGAGGAAGTGGGATTGAAGGGTAATGATGTGGCACGCAATGAAAGAAAAAAGATATGCGGAGATAGAGGAATCGAGGGATGGATGGGAAGAAAGAGAACGTGGGAGGAACCCGTGAAGTTCCGGTGAATGAAGGAGACAGCGAGATATGCCCCTATTCCTTTTTTTCTAAAAGTTAGTTGAATCTCTGGAGGTTTAATTGAATTTGAAATGAGTCGGGAGGCAGGGGAAAGTTAGCGGGAGGCTCTGGGAGGCTTTGCGCTGAAAGATGAAGAGCCGCGGAATGACAGGAGAGAGAAGAAGGAGGGAGGAGAAGACGGAGGGAGGAGAAGTCGGAGGGAGGAGAAGACGAGGAGGAAGATTCGGCCGCGCTCAGGTGAACTGATCTCACGGGAGGGGGAGCTACGAGGGGGGGAAAAGAGAGAGGGAAGACGGAGGCAGAGCTTTCGGGTGGGCTCTCTCTCTCTCTCTCTCTCTCTCTCTTTCTCTCTCTCTCTCTCCCTCCAGAGCAAACAGAGGCACACAGAGGGGCTGTTGTGTGGAGCAGCGAGGGCCGGGAGGAGGGGACAGCAACACCGGGGCGTGAAATGTGACGGATCTATTTCGGGTGGCTGCAGCAACCGGAGCCCCTCCCTGCTCCGAACCAGGTGTCAGGGTCAGAGGTCAAGGGCAGGACGGAGGAATCGAAAGTGTTTGAAGTGGATTAGCTCGGACTGGAGGAGGAGGAGGAGGAGGAAGAGGTAATTTAATCTGTGTGTGCGATCGGGTCTCGAATCCCGGGGAGACGATTCGAGACGAGTGAAAAAAAAGGAGCGAATTATCCCGCTCACACCCTAAATGTAACATGTCAGGAGGCGTGAACACGCCAACTCCAACTGTTCTGTCAAAAGAGAGAGACGAGGGTTTCTTCCTCTCTTGGTAATTAGACAAAGTGTGAAGCTCCAGCTGCACGTCGTCTTTCTTTACTTCTCACGGAGGCGGAGATGTTCACTTGAAACCAACCCGTCAGTTTGTGTCGCTGTCGATGAGAATCACGATCTTCGTCACCCGTTACGGTATTTTCTGTTTGGTTTCATCTTCTGCAGAATGAAAACCAAAGAAGAAGTGCAGACGCACTTCCTCTTCCTGTCGTCGGGCCGCGTGCGACTCTCGAGATGATGCGGCCGTTTGGGAAGTTGCCGTCAGAGTGAGAACGTGTTGCTCCCACGAGTCACTTCTCTCCCAAGTCATCAGCTTTGGCTTCCATGTTTGGTGGTTTTTTGCTTTGCGTTGTGTTTCCTCCCCGAATTCCTGTCGTCCTCCTCGTCCTCCTCCTCCTCCTCGTCCTCCTCGTCCTCGTCCTCCTCGTCCTCCTCGTCCTCCTCGTCCTCCTCCTCCTCGTCCTCGTCCTCCTCGTCCTCCTCGTCCTCCTCCTCCTCCTCCTCCTCCTCGTCCTCCTCCTCCTCCTCGTCCTCCTCGTCCTCCTCGTCCTCCTCCTCCTCGTCCTCCTCGTCCTCCTCGTCCTCCTCGTCCTCCTCCTCATCCTCCTCCTCCTCCTCGTCCTCCTCGTCCTCCTCGTCCTCCTCCTCCTCGTCCTCCTCCTCCTCCTTCTCCTCGTCCTCCTCCTCCTCGTCCTCCTCCTCCTCGTCCTCCTCGTCCTCCTCGTCCTCCTCGTCCTCCTCATCCTCGTCCTCCTCCTCGCCATCCTTCTCGTCATCCTCGCCATCTTTCTCGTCCTCGTCATCCTCATCATCATCCTCATTCTCCTCCTCCTTCTTCTCCTCCTCCTCCTCCTCTTCCTCATTCTTCTCCTCATCCTTCTCTTCCTCCTCCTCCTCCTCATTATTCTCCTCATCCTCCTCCTTCTCCTCATCCTCGTCCTCCTCGTCCTCCTCCTCGTCCTCATTCTTCTCCTCATCCTCAT
This sequence comes from Taurulus bubalis, assembly GCF_910589615.1. Taxonomy (NCBI): domain Eukaryota; kingdom Metazoa; phylum Chordata; class Actinopteri; order Perciformes; family Cottidae; genus Taurulus; species Taurulus bubalis. Next base: position 2,778,769 of record NC_136599.1, read on the forward strand.
CCTTCTCCTCGTCCTCCTCGTCCTCATTCTTCTCCTCATCCTCATTCTTCTCCTCATCCTCGTCCTCCTCGTCCTCCTCCTCATCCTCCTCCTTCTCCTCATCCTCGTCCTCCTCGTCCTCCTCCTCGTCCTCATTCTTCTCCTCATCCTCATTCTTCTCCTCATCCTCCTCCTCCTCCTCGTCCTCATTCTTCTCCTCATTCTTCTCCTCATCATCCTCATCATCCTCCTCGTCCTCCTCGTTCCCCTCCTCCTCGTCCTCATTCTTCTCCTCATCCTTCTCCTCATCCTCCTCCCCATCCTCCTCATCCTCCTCTTCCTCCTCGTCCTTGCTTCCGGTACCTGCTCCTCGTTCCCCTACCTGCCCTCTTCATGGTCCCACACCATCACTTCCATTTCTACCTCTTTCATTCCTGCATCTTTGAAGCAAACATCTCCCCCTCCCCCTCCCCCCCCCCCCCCCCCCCCCCCCCTTCCTCCCCTCCACCTGCACCCTGGTCCGGGCCTATCAGTACCAGGGACCCGGGCTCATCGGGCTGATTATGCAGGCAGCTGTCAGCCCTCCGAGGTGAGGCCCCCCCCAGGCGACAGTTCAACCGGCGTCAGGCTCTCACTGGCGGAGCCACCGAGCCCGACGGAGCCACGCGGAGAAGAGAATGCTAATGGTTCACATCACATGAGCGCCGAGATGAGAGGAGGGAGTTCGGAGCGTTGGAGGAAGAGGAGGAGGAGGAGGAGGAGGAGGAGGGGCTGCTGGAGGGCGCTGCTGATCGGCTGTCATTCAGACGAGGCCTCTGCGTGCGTTGCTGGTGTTTGTTGTGCGCGTGAAGAACCGGCCGCCCAGGATTCCGCCCCCCGGTCACGGCGTGTTTTCCCTCCGCGGTGCCTTGAAGTTTGATGATGAAGATGAAGGAGAGAGAGAGAGGGGATGGATGGATGGATGAGGCAGGCTATGTACAGTACACATGCTCTGTTCCATCTCTTCCTCTCCGTCGTCTGGAGCTCCGCCTCTCTCTTTGACTACCTGTCTGCCTCGGAGCCAAACCGTCACCGCGGAACATCACAACTTAACGGCGTTTCCTCTTTTTCCTTCTTCTTCTTCTTCTTCTGAATAATGCTGAGTTCAAGATTATTCTGTTTTGAACTTCACTCCTGCGCTTGCTTCGTCTCTCCTCCAGGGCAAAAAAAAAGAAACCCAGCTTCACGGGGGGAAGACGGGTTGTTCGGCGCCGTCACTTACGGGCAGTCAAACAGCGAGGTGGGAGCTCGTGATTGAAACATAGGAAAAGCCGAAATGTTTCAGTTCTTCTTCTTCTTCTTCTTCTTCTTCTTCTTTCTTTCATCCCGGCGCTCCGAACGTCTCGTAGCAGGAGCGCTAAAAGCCCACATGAGTAATCTGCTCCGACAGCAGAGGCGGATGGAGATATGATCACCGGCGCCGCCGCGACACCGAACCAGGAAGCGTTACGACTCCCGGGCCGTGAACTCATCGCGGAAATCATCTCCCAAAAATCAGGGAGCGGGAAAGGTTTCAACAAACGCGCCCTCCAAAAAGAATTACCTGAAATAGCGGCACTGCCATTTCTCACCAAACATTGACTCGAAAATGCCTTGGAACACAAACAGCTTGACACGCCCCTCCCCCGCCTTACCCCCACACTCACCCCGTCCCCGGCAGATGGCTTTAATTAATATAGACATGATAACAAGATTCCCGGCGATTAATACACACAGCAGTTATGGATTTAAGTGCTAGGGATTCCAGATAATATGATTAACAGCAGTTGAAGTGGGGGCATCTGGCAGATGATTTGAAAACGGAGGAGGGCTGGAAAAGATTGCGAAATAAGTGTGTGGGAACGGCGCGTGCACGTTGTGTGTGTGTGTGTGTGTGTGTGTGTTTGTTTGTGCGCCTGTCGGTCGGGGGGGATGGAGAGTGTAAGAACGCTGGGGGCCGAACGCCACGCCGCCTTCACAGGGAGGTTGTGTGTGTTATCCACTTGTTATTGTGTAGCCAGCTGTCCTTTGTGCCACAACATACGGCAGAAAGCGTGTCGGGGGGAAATGCCAGCATCATGAAGGCCTCCGCTACGGGAAGCAGGTCCCGATCCGATGTAACGCTAACGCATCGACAACAAGAACACGTGTCGGATGTGCAACTCTCAACAGAGATGAGAAATAAAGGGAGTCAGTTACGTCACCGGCTCCAGAAAAGCAACGATCACTGATAAGGATAAGGAGCGGAGAGGCTAATGTTAGCTAGCGGAGAGGCTAAAGTTAGCCAGCGGAGAGGCTAATGTTAGCCAGCGGAGAGGCTAATGTTAGCCAGCGGAGAGGCTAACGTTAACCAGCGGAGAGACTAACGTTAGCCAGCGGAGAGCCTAACGTTAGCCAGCGGAGAGGCTAACGTTAGCCAGCGGAGAGGCTAATGTTTGCCAGCATTAGCAAGATGTCGGCAATTTGCCAATATTTTAACTACGTAATAAAAAGAATGTCAGAGGGTATTCATTCCCTGTAGGTTTGTTTAAGTTTTACAAAAAGGGTTTAACTGGTAGATTGTAAATAATAAATGGCCATAGTCACCGTGAGGTCATCCATTTGTGGTCTGTGGTTTGTGGTTTGGACATGAGTTTGGCGTTTTGGCCATCTTGGTTTTTTTTGACCAAATTGCTACTAAAATGTTCCAATTGACTTTCATGAAGTGAAAACACACAGTGAAAGGGTTGAAAGACGAAACTCCCAGACCGGACAACCACATGGTAGAGGCCTGTCAATCACCTTCTAGCCCCGCCCTAAAGCATACCCTATCAAGAGAGAAGTAGAGTCATTTATATAGACTTCTATACAACCAGAGGAGTCTTCCCCTGGTGGTCAGGAGAGAGAATGCAGCTTTAACACATGAAGCATGGACTTCTATACAACCAGAGTCACCCCCTGGTGGTCAGGAGAGAGAATTCAGCTTTAACACATGAAGCATATACTTCTATACAACCAGAGGAGTCGCGCCCTGGTGGTTAGTAGAGAGGATGCAGCTTTAACAAATTAAGCATATACTTCTATACAACCGAAAGAGATTTAACTATATGTGCACATCTGAGTTTGTATAGTAAACACTGTACAAGACTTCTTACCTTGTAATATTCATCCGGGAACTTATCGCAACATCAATGTGCTTAGTTTATTAATATAATTTTTAGGGAAGTATAACTTTGCATGACTTTTCTTTAAAAAAAACATATCAAACATGAAGACAGCTGTTAATTATTTGCAAAGAAAATGCAAAACGACACACAGATCTACAGAAAAGTGCATCTTGGTCCCGTTACCACAGTCTCCACTACAACTGTAGTTTAATTTGACTCTCAGCTGTTGGACACAACTCAAAATACAAGAAGGAAAAAAAGTACAAGTTATTGTGGATGGAGAGAATTTTGGGGAAGTTGAGAAACTATTTTGATGGTTCCTCTTTGGAGAAAGTCTCTCTTTCTTCTGAACGCATGGTTCCTTTTTGTTTATCTCTGTTCTGCAGCTGAACTGCTGTCGCCAGAACGTGAACAGATTTATTACTCATTTATTTGTCCACGTGTCGCCTTGTGAAGACACTAATCTGGACGAGCCGAAGCCATATGGTGGACATGAAGTCCTTCTGTCTCTTGTTTACAACCAGCGGCTACGTGGCCGGTGCGTGAGCTCGCCGGCATGCCGTCCTCCTGGCGGAGCCTCGCTCTAAACAAACAGGGCCGAGCGGTGAAGGGTTATCACGTCGATCTCTGGCTCGTTCCAACCGTATGAGAGTGTCTCCACACATCAGTCACACTCCAGAGGAGCTGTCCCGTCCAAACACGAGCCTCTGAGATGCACCCTTCAGATAAACTCCACACAGGATTGTGTCTGTGTTGTTTTTTAACTGTTTCACTACAAAACATCTGGGAAAAAAACTATTATTATGGCGGTCAAAACATCTCTCTAGTTTAAAATTAGGTTTCTGACTTTGCTCGTCTCTGCAGCGGAAATATGAAGTGAAACAGAAAAGATTTAGATTTTAACAACTCTCATCTTCTCCTCGGCGACGGCCTAAATCTCCTGGAATAATCTCGGATAAGCCTCCAGAGGATGTGCCGGGTTTGACAGTCGCGGGTGAAGAGAGCGACGGCGACGGTCAAAGAAATAGAGAGAATAAAGAAAATGTTTGAGAGTTGTAAAAATTTGCTCAATGTGATTCTCTCGGCTGAAGTGAAACCGTCTGAGAGCTGCGACGATCAGAAGACTCTTTGATTAGATGACAACCGCACAAGATGCAGTCACACAACTTCACAGGTGAGATATAAATCACCTTGTAGCCCCGCCTCTAAAGCGTCCCCTGCTTTATGGTCTGTTTGGCTCTAAATGACCATAATTTACTAAATGAACATCATGCTGTATTGAAGAAGACTTGAAACTAGAGATTGAGACATAAACTCATGTTTACAATGTTTACTGAGGGAATACATCAAGAGAAGTAGAGTCATTTATATATACTTCTATACAACCAGAGGAGTCGCCCCCTGGTGGTCAGGAGAGAGAATGCAGCTTTAACACATGGATCATAGACTTCTATACAACCAGAGGATGTCAGGAGATAGAATACAGCGTTAACACATGAAGCATATACTTCTATACAACCAGAGGAGTCACCCCCTGGTGGTCAGTAGAGAGAATGCAGCTTCAACACATGAAGCATAGACTTCTATACAACCAGAGGAGTCACCCCCTGGTGGTCAGGAGAGAGAATGCAGCTTTAACACATTAAGCATGTACTTCTATACAACCAGAGGAGTCACCCCCTGGTGGTCAGGAGAGAGAATGCAGCTTTAACACATGAAGCAAATACTTCTATACAACCAGAGGAGTCACCCCCTGGTGGTCAGGAGAGATAATGCAGCTTTAATACATGAAGCATATACTTCTACACAACCAGAGGAGTCCCCCCTGATGGATATTAGATAGAATGCAGGTTTAATACATGAAGCATAGACTTCTATGCAACCAGAGGAGCACTTTACTTCCAGCTTTGGCTTCACTCTGCAGAACCGGAGGTTGCCGTCTGGCTTCGTTGCAGGAAGGCCAACAACCTTGCAGCTCGTGAATATTTGCCACTTAGTTGCTAGTCAACATGACGGGGGTTTGTTTTTCCCTCCCTCGCTTTCCTCTCCCCAGCCTCTCTTCTGCAGTCAAGTAGACTCGGCACAGAGAGCGAGGGAGAGTCATTTAACAAAGAACGGGTAGAAGTTGGCACAGAAAGTGAATCAAGGGAGCAAAAGCAAACAGAGGAAGGAAGGAGTGGGGAAAAGCAGGGGGAGAAAGTGGAGGAGGGAAGTTGGCGGGGGAGGGAAATGGAATGGGAGAAGGGATGAAGGGGGAGAGCAGGACGGACTCCAATGAAAACACAGTGTCAGATGTAACACGTTTGTGGGACCAGGGGACGCGTCATAACGACCCACTTCCACTTCTTCTGCACCACGAGCGGCTGGACGCTCTGTTCTCGACCCGGAGATCACCACCCGCTCTGTTCTCGACCCGGAGATCACGACCAGGAGATCACCACCCGCTCTGTTCTCAACCCGGAGATCACCACCCGCTCTGTTCTCGACCGGGAGACCACCACCCGCTCTGTTCACGACCCAGAGATCACCACCCGCTCTGTTCTCGACCGGAAGATCACCACCCGCTCTGTTCTCGACCAGGAGATCACCACCCGCTCTGTTCTCGACCCGGAGATCACCACCCGCTCTGTTCTCGACCCGGAGATCACCACCCGCTCTGTTCTCGACCCGGAGATCACCACCCGCTCTGTTCTCGACCAGGAGATCACCACCCGCTCTGTTCTCGACCAGGAGATCACCACCCGCTCTGTTCTCAACCCGGAGATCACGACCAGGAGACCACCACCCGCTCTGTTCTCAACCCGGAGATCACCACCCGCTCTGTTCTCGACCCGGAGATCACCACCCGCTCTGTTCTTGACCGGGAGATCACCACCCGCTCTGTTCTCGACCGGGAGATCACCACCCGCTCTGTTCTCGACCGGGAGATCACCACCCGCTCTGTTCTCGACCGGGAGATCACGACCAGGAGATCACGACCAGGAGACCACCACCCGCTCTGTTCTCGACCGGGAGATCACCACCCGCTCTGTTCACGACCGGGAGATCACCACCCGCTCTGTTCTTGACCCGGAGATCACGACCAGGAGACCACCACCCGCTCTGTTCTCAACCCGGAGATCACGACCAGGAGACCACCACCCGCTCTGTTCTCAACCCGGAGATCACGACCAGGAGACCACCACCCGCTCTGTTCTCGACCCGGAGATCACCACCCGCTCTGTTCTCGACCGGGAGATCACCACCCGCTCTGTTCTCGACCCGGAGATCACCACCCGCTCTGTTCACGACCCGGAGATCACCACCCGCTCTGTTCTCGACCCGGAGATCACCACCCGCTCTGTTCTCGACCCGGAGATCACCACCCGCTCTGTTCTCGACCCGGAGATCACCACCTGCTCTGTTCTCGACCCGGAGATCACCACCTCACTCTTCGAAGACGATCACTGCTCCACACACCGCTGACCTTCTGGGTCGTTAATGTCCCTGCACACGCACACACACACGCACACACACAACCACACACACACACACACATGCAGGGTCACGTTGACTGCAGCCGCTCGGACACAAGTGCAAGACAACCGTCTCCGCTTCCTGTTTTTCTGGAAATGAAACTGTGTCAAAGGCAATAACGCTCTGGCAGTTAGATCTCCGTAAGCTCGTCACACATTAAAAAGACACACACACACACACACACACACACACACACTCTTTTATTTAACGGGGGCAGGAAGCAACAGGGGGTCCGTCTAATCGTTGGAGATTTGATCACTGGAACACAAACGGAGCGTGCCAACAGTGATCATGTGTTTGAATCCCCGTCTTTTCAAGCCTGCTCAGTACATTTTATTTTGCCAATTTTTTTTTGGAGCCGATGTTTGATGATTTCATTTCGCTCATTTAATGGAACGAGAGCCGCTCGGCCGACTCGAGGCAGCAGATTCTCACACCTAACTTATTAAAATAAGGGTTTGTTTTGACTGAGACCGGAAAACACTAACCAAGGCGGTTTTAATAAGTTTTGATTAATTAGGTGTGTTTAATATTGAGGGCTGGACCCAAATATTAGACTCTTTGGTCATTTTCAATTTTGCTATTTGTTTTTTTTTAACCCCTTGGGATTATACACATGCATAAAACACATCAAACATTTGGGGAAATGCTTCTGATTAAAGAACAAATTAAAATACAAATATAACAAAATCCAAAAAAAGTCAAATAAATTGAAAGTGAAAGTGTTGCAGCACTGCAGCGTCCATTATTGTAAACCTTTGATTTGTGAATACTTGCTGAGTATCTTTGTGATACCGTGCACTCTGGGTGCTGATGCACATTTAAAAAACAAAAAAGATTTATCTACAGTATTGATTGAAAAATAATAATTGTAACTTTAAAGTCGGATGACATAATGATATATTACACTTGAGGTGCCGTTTCATCCTGGGGGAGAAAAGAAAGTTGAGTAAGCCTCTTTTTGCATGGCCGGAGGTGTGTGTATGTGTGTGTGTGTGTGTGTGTGTGTGTGTGTGTGTGTGTGTGTGTGTGTGTGTGTGTGTGTGTGTGTGTGTGTACATGGTTTTTAAGCTGTTGCTGACCTCTAACCCTCAACAGTACTCTCTACTCAGCAGAAGAAGAAGATGCATTGCTATGAACATCTGTTTGTTTTTACACACACACACACACACACACACACACACACACACACACATGCAGACTCAGGGGTGCTCTTGTAAGCATTCCCGCTAACGTACACAGAACCTGACGTGGAGATAATTACAACATGTTCTGCGTGTTCTCCTCTTTACGAGCGGCGGTGCAAATGTCCAGGCAGATGTTCTGCTGATGTTTCCCTCACAGGAACATCGCCGGCCACCATTCAATCCTAAGAGCCCCGGGGGGCTCGCTCCGCTTTGGCCCCCGGTAGCCCACACACACACACACACACACACACACACACACACACACACACACACACGGCCCTATAGGCGGTGAGGGATCGTAGGGGAGACAGGGTCTGAGTGGAGAGAGAGAGGGGCAGCACTAGAGAGCAGCACTCCTTCAGGAAAAGCATTAAAGAGGCAGGTATTGATTTGGGATTTTAAATCTTTTTCGCAGTGATATATCCAATTAGCCTGTGAACCCTCGATGGGCGTCGAGCGGGGTCCCCCGAGGCCGAACGCAGGGGCTCTTGGACCGCGTCTTCCTCCTCCGGCTCCATCCAATGGGTGAGAAATAGATAATACCTCTTAGAGTCCAGACTCACCACGGAGAGGTGTGGACGGGCTGATGCAGAACTGAACCCCTTTTTATGGTGCTTCTATCTCTGCCTCCTCTTCCTCCTCCTCCTCCTCCTCCTCCTCCTCCTCCTCCTCCTCCTCCTCCTCCTCCTCCTCCTCCCCACTCAATCGATGGTAAGTTATTTAGCAGATAAAAGAGTTGGATCAATCCAGCAGCAGATATCAGAGTGCCAGCAACTTGTGTATATTACCTGCCGTGTGTGTGTGTGTGTGTGTGTGTGTGTGTGACACAGAGTGTGTGTGTGTGTGTGTGTGTGTGTGTGTGTGTGTGTGTGTGTGTGTGTGTGTGTCGATGGCCGAACATTTTAAGGGTGTTAACAAGAACCCCTCCAGGGCTACACAGAATGATTGTTTTAGTATGTTGGTTTCATCTAGAACCAACCCAAAGAGTTCTACCGAGAACCCTTTTATATTCCAATG
>NC_136599.1:2787831-2790331 GCF_910589615.1 Taurulus bubalis
AAACCTATAGAAGGGGAGGGCTAAACCAATAAAAAGGGAGGGACTAAACCAATAAAAAGGGAGGGACTAAACCTAAAGAAAGGGAGGGGCTAAACCTATAGAAAGGGAGGGGCTAAACCTATAGAAAGGGAGGGGCTAAACCTATAGAAAGGGAGGGGCTAAACCTATAGAAAGGGAGGGGCTAAACCTATAGAAAGGGAGGCGTGAACAACCTCCGGCCAAACAAGCCCTGTGTTTCCTCCTCTCCTCTCCAATAAAGAGACCTCGTCGCTCCAGCCTACCGACTCCTCTGTGAGAAAGAAAAGTAGAGAGAGAGAGAAAGAGAGAGAGAGAGAGAGAGCGATGGAGGGCGAGAATGGCTAATACCAATGTTTGCTCCTCTCAATTACAGTTAGAAATGGAAATCAATGCAGCGGAGGGAGCGAGCGGAGCCTTAACGTGGGGTGATAATCACATTAAGACGGGGCTTAAATCAACAGCAGGCCTCGGCCTCTGGAGGGGGAAGACCAACACCATCCCTCTCTCTCTCTCTCTCTCTCTCTAGTAATCTATCCATCGCTCTCGTGCAACGGTCGTCTCCAGATCCCAAAACCGTTGTCTGGTTGCCGGGATACCACCCATAGGTTTCTCCACGGTAACATCTGGAATAAAGGTGGGTGGGCGCGGTGCCAGGACGGGCCAGGAGCTTCACTGCAGCCGTAAAAGTTACATAAATAAATCTTTGTTCAACTGCTCTTCCCAGCACGACACACACACACACACACACACACACACACACATCACAGCCAATTTAATACAAGGTAATTGTGTCTCGGGTCCAGACAGACAGACTGTCATGCTCTCATTGTCGACACATGCGGCAAAAACATTGGTTTTCATCCACTGTCTATTTTGCTTCCATCACAAGTACAAAGAGGTGTTTATTGTATTACTTTATCTATTTAAGTCTGTAGATTTCTCCTGAATTCAATAAAAGTCACCATTACATAACGCCTCATTTGCATATTTAAACACAATATTTCAAACTTGTACCACAATAAACCCTGCTCTTAATGTGAGTGATGAATTGGTGAAGTTCCATGGTGATATCTATGAGGTCATGCGTTGACCCTCTTCACCTGTAGAGTCTTCATCATGATGTCATAACTACACTTCTCTTTAAAGGACGTTTCTCTCCATGAGTTTGTTCTCAGACTCTGATCCAGAAATCTCTCTTCAGCAGCTCTGACATCACCAAACTTTACTCTTTCATTCCTTCATATATTCTGAGGGTTTATGCAGAGGGGTTTGTTCACAACGCATTTATACAACATTTAGTAATAAAAACACAGAGGAAATAGACTATTTTCAGATGTATTGATTGACACAAAGATATTTCATAAATCCCTTCAGTTAAAACCTTTGACTCTAATATGTCAACAACATGAAACAAGAATTGTGAACTTGGTTTTATTCAATATTCACATTCAATATTCACATTCAATTATGCAAATAACCACACATTTGATAAGATGATGCCTCATTTGCATATTTTTAACGTAACATTTTCAGAAGAAAATGCTTTAATTATCTGCATTTGTCGTCTTCACCTGTAAACCGGAGGGATTTCAGTAGCATACAGTTATTAGAAACATCAGGATGAGGGTTTATGCAGAGGGGTTTGTTCACAGCCTCATTTATGCAACATTTAGTAATAAAAACACAGAGAAAACAGATCATTTTCTGGCTTTTAACAGTATCTTCTGATTTATGGAGTGAAACAAAGAGATATCATGAACAAACCTTTGACTTTAAATGTCTAAATAAGAATTTTGAGCATGGCTTCATATTCATGTTCTGGAAATATGTGCATTTTAGCACATATTTAAGAAGATTATTCTTAGTTTGCACATTAAAACAACAACAAAAGAAGAAGATCGGTATGAAGTTACAACAGCAGCTTGTGTGTGTGAGAATACAATAAAAAAGATATTTTCTGGAGGTTTTCTTTTCCTCACCTGCGTCTGATATTTTGCTGTGAGGAGAGGTGAGGAAGGGGGCGTGTCAGTGACATCGTTCTCCGCGTTTTGATTGGCTCTGGAGTCTGCCGGTTCACCGCGGGTCAAAAGCGCGGCGAAATCTCACGAGTCTCGTCTGTTAGAATCTCATTACGCAGTTTTATTTTTGATTAGAGCAATCACTTCCCAACGAGGCGGCGTGTCATCAGCGTCGGCTCCGGAGACGAGTAATGAACCCGTGATGAGACATCGGGAGGCGGCGGCCACTGTGTGTGTTACTCTGATTAAATCCGACACGACGAGCACGAGCGATGTCGCAAAAATGCTCCGGACTCACAGGGAGGAGGACTCCTGCTCTTCAGTATCGCGTGGAAGTGATTACAACAATACTTTCATAGCTCAGGCAGAGACACTGCACACACGGAATCTAACAAATAAGCGTATGTCGCTGGCAAAGACGCAAATAACCGCTTGTTTATACGGATGCAACTGACTCTTCTCTA
>NC_136599.1:2795331-2805331 GCF_910589615.1 Taurulus bubalis
TGCCTTGGAGGGAGACGTGCACAGAGGGAAACACAGACAAGGACGGATGAAGCCGGCTCAACTGTGTGGTTGATTTGAGGAGGACAGAAAGACGTCAAGAGAAAGCAGAGACGGGGAGGGAGGGAAGGGAGGAGGGGGGGAGGAAGAAAGAGAGAAAGAGAGAAAAAGAAAGTTACCACGGTGAAGGAACCATGACGAGAATCCATCATGTTTTCCCAGACAGCCCACTTTAGCCCTGAGACAGTACATTCTGACCGTGTGTGTGTGTGTGTGTGTGTGTGTGTGTGTGTGTGTACATACATCAGCGGGCTGTGAAACGGGCGCGTGATAAATTCTGAACACAAAACATTTTGTCCAAAAGATTTAACATCTAATTCAGGGCTGACAGCTCCCTCCATCTCTCCGAAAGCCGGGACGGTTACATTGATCTCCACGCCACGCACAGGCGGCCTTGGACTTCTAACACACACACACACACACACACACACACACACACACACACACACACACACACACACACACACACACACACACACACACACACTCGCTCACAGAGGAAAGAGACAGCGCAGAAAAAGCTTTCCAGGTGTAAACTGAGGCTGCATCCACACGACTACATTCTCTTTTTAAACCGTAGTTTTCAGTCCATACTGCCGTGCTTTAAATCACACGTCACATGACCAGGGCTGATAACGCCGGAGGTGGTCAACAGAGAGAATGCAGCTTTAACACATGAAGCATATACTTCTATACAACCAGAGGAGTCGCCCCCTGATGGTCAGGAGAGAGAATGCATCTTTAACACATGAAGCATATACTTCTATACAACCAGAGGTGTCACCCCCTGATGGTCAGGAGAGAGAATGCAGCTTTAACACATGAAGCATATACTTCTATACAACCAGAGGAGTCGCCCCCTGGTGGTCAGGAGAGAGAATGCATCTTTAACACATGAAGCATATACTTCTATACAACCAGAGGAGTTGAATGCAGCTTTAACACATGAAGCATAGACTTCTATACAACCAGAGGAGTCACTCCCTGGTGGTCAGGAGAGAGAATGCATCTTTAACACATGAAGCATAGACTTCTATACAACCAGAGGAGTCACTCCCTGGTGGTCAGGAGAGATAATGCATCTTTAACACATGAAGCATATACTTCTATACAACCAGAGGAGTTGAATTCAGCTTTAACACATGAAGCATATACTTCTATACAACCAGAGGAGTCACTCCCTGGTGGTCAGGAGAGATAATGCATCTTTAACACATGAAGCATAGACTTCTATACAACCAGAGGAGTTGAATGCAGCTTTAACACATGAAGCATATACTTCTATACAACCAGAGGAGTCACTCCCTGGTGGTCAGGAGAGAGAATGCAGCTTTAACACATGAAGCATAGACTTCTATACAACCAGAGGAGTTGAATGCAGCTTTATCACATGAAGCATGGACTTCTATACAACCAGAGGAGTCACTCCCTGGTGGTCAGGAGAGAGAATGCATCTTTAACACATGAAGCATAGACTTCTATACAACCAGAGGAGTTGAATGCAGCTTTATCACATGAAGCATGGACTTCTTTACAACCAGAGGAGTCACTCCCTGGTGGTCAGTAGACAGCTGCTAGCATAAACAACAAGGTCAAAGATCAAACAAAAAGGTGTGGTGTGTTTTATGTAAAGTGGTCAAATTACTTTCTAAGTGGGCTTTATAATCTCCCCTCTGTTTCCTTTCCTAGCTCCTTCAACCTTTCCTTCTGCTCCCCGGGGAGTCGTCAGGCCTCCTCTGATGGGAAGACCCTTTGGAAGAGATCAATGTAATCTATGTATTGTGTGTGTGTGTTTGCGCGGACATCTGTTTGTGCTTAAATAAACTGCACAGGGACAACAGCACAAAGATCTCTAGCTAACTGGCATTTTCACTGAGGAGGAAACTGGAATGTTGGTTCATGTGGACTGTCCCGGGTCAATAAAGGACCAATAGAAGTGTTTGCAGCATTGTTGACAGGCCAATAAGGAAGCTTGCATGTGCAATAACAGGGCAAATATGCACAATAAAATGGAACTAGACACAAACACACACACACACACACGCAGAGCCGCAGTTAATGCGAAGCAGCTGTGCACGGCTGCTTGAGATGTGTGTTTACCGTCCAGAGTCCTTGAGCCGAAAACATGAACTCTGACCTCCGGTTCCGTCGGAGAGACAGACGGAGGGGACGAGGGGAACCGAACGGGTCGCCGCTGCGACTCTTCAAGCGTGTGTGTGTGTGTGTGTGTGTGTGTGTGTGTGTGTGTGTGTGTGTGTGTGCATTTTTCTGCGATACCGAACTAGAGTTGATGGAGTTTCCCCGCTGATCAGTTATGTTTCCACAGCTTCCTTTTTATCCGATTTATGTGAAACTGTCATAACTGCCGTGTGAACTGTTGAGCTTCGGTCGTAAACGTGTTCAGTGAGGTCACAGTGACCTCTGACCGCCAAATTTTAATCGGTTCTTCTTTGAGTCCAAGTGGACGTTCGTGCCAAATTTTGGAAGAAATCCCCCTCCAGGCGTTGATCAAAACATTTAAATATCAGACTATAAACTTTTAACATTCAGGTATTTTGGCTTCTGTGGTTACATCTTTTTTAAAGACCATAAAAACGTCTTACTCAGCGGTTGGTTGTGTTTAGCTCCGCCCTCTATCGTCACTTCTGGTTGCAAGATGGCGACGGCCAACAAGCCGAACTTGGCCCTTCAAAATACCTGGGGTCCCGTTTCAGAGCTGAACTCTTCTTCTTTATTCAAAGTGAGTTCCTGCAGGTCTGGGACCTCCAGCACCTTGGGAGTCATTACCACTGGTACGCAAAACACATGTTCAAACCAACCGTGGCGTACGATCAATGCAACACACACACACACACACACACACACACACACACACACACACACCCTCGCCTCCGCAGGTCTTGGGGGACCATGTCAGGACACATTAGTGACAGCACCCCACGCTCAACTCAAGCAAGGCGACGCCAGCCCAATTTGTTTCCCTAATAGCTGGTATATTATTCACTCAGTCACTCATTCACCAGCACACACACACACATACACACACACACACACACACCTTGTCATTATACCGGCATACCCTTGAGCGGGCCTCAAGTTCATCTGCTGCTGGGGTGCAGAGCGAGGGCCCGGCTGATATTAAGGAGAGAGGTCACATTGTGCTGTAAACACGCTTTGTCTGCTTATTCATTTATTTACTGCGCTCACTCCCTTCACACCACTCCGCTTGTCAGCAAAGGGGGGAGGGGGGGGGGGGGGGAGTCATGTGTTAGTGCGTCTGCACTTTGGAAACACTTTGGGTGATGGATAACTCAAGACCCACTGGAAAAATACTCATTATGGGAGTCAATTACTTTGTTTGAACAGCAGTTAGAATGTTCAGATACGTGGTTATCCTGCAATATATGAATATATACTGTACATATACATATATATATATATATATATATATATATATATATATATATATATATATATATATTTCTCCACATGTCCCTGTGTTGACGGTAGCAGCCTTGTCCCGGTATCGACCCCCCCTGCTGTTTAATATTCATAAAGTCTATTTCAGCTGCGACGCTCTGTAAATCGATTCTCATTGATCACCATTGGCGTTCCCCAACCAACGCACATCGATCCCGCTCAGACTCGATCTCAAGGTCCCCCTCAAAACACACTCGCCTCGCAATTCACTTACAAATGAAGCCCACCCCCCCTCCCCACCCCCCACTCGACCCGCTGGCGTTTTCATCAAAGAGATTATTTCTGATCTTTTTACCATTGTGCAATTACTGTTCTCGCTGGAAACCAATAAAAAGCTGATGTTTCTTTGTGATGGAGTCCGGGCCGGTTTATGAGATGTGTCACTCTGGGATATTAGTTTCGCCATCAGAAGTCAGAGATGAAGTTGTCCGGGATATAGAGAGAAGTAATATTACTTTTTTTTTTTTTTTTTAAGCATACGTTTATCTGTTGGAAGCCGATAAGAGAAGAGAAACAAACAAACAGCTTCTGATCTGAATATCCGCAGACTTTCCTCAGCTTTCTTTACCAACTCACACACATCATGCACCCTAGTGTGTAGATATCCAACGAAGTCATTCCATATGTTAGCCACTTGATCATGAATGAGGAAGTTTAAAGACCCTCAAAAGCAGACAGAGTGCATGCTGGGAAGTGGAGGCAGACGGGTCCAACAAACACGATCTTAGACTCAGGAAACGTGAGAAACGAGAAGTCAACGTTGATGTGTTTCACGTAACTTGTGCATTTCAGTAACTACACATCTGTCGTAATTTTAACCCAAACCACGATCTTTATCTTAACCTAACTAAGCATTTTACGATCTTTTTCTAAACCTAACAAAGTACTTTACGATCTTTTCCTGAACCTAACTAAGGACTTCACGATCTTTTCCTAAACCTAACTAAGTACTTTACGATCTTTTCCTAAACATAGCTAAGGACTTTACGATCTTTTCCTAAACATAGCTAAGGACTTTACGATCTTTTCCTAAACATAGCTAAGGACTTTACAATCTTTTCCTAAACATAGCTAAGGACTTTACAATCTTTTCCTAAACATAGCTAAGGACTTTACAATCTTTTCCTAAACATAGCTAAGGACTTTACGATCTTTTCCTAAACTTAACTACGATTTTCTTACGATCTTTTCCTAAACATAGCTAAGGACTTTACAATCTTTTCCTAAACTTAACTACGATTTTCTTACGATCTTTTCCTAAACATAGCTAAGGACTTTACAATCTTTTCCTAAACATAGCTAAGGACTTTACAATCTTTTCCTAAACATAGCTAAGGACTTTACAATCTTTTCCTAAACTTAACTACGATTTTCTTACGATCTTTTCCTAAACATGGCTAAGGAATTCACGATCTTTTCCTTAATCTAACTAAGTATTTTACGATCTTTTCTTGAACATAATTAAGTATTTTACGACCTTTTTCCGAAAATAAATAAATATAGTCCTATTATATTGGAAGACAATGCTGTGGCGGGTCCTCCTGTAAACGGAAGGTCGCCGGTTCGATTCCCCAGCTCCTCCGGCCCACGCGTTGAAGTGACCTCGGGCACTGAACCCCAAACTGCTATCAACAGGTGTGTGTGTGTGTGTGTGTGTGTACGTAGATATGTTGCACTACACAAATGAAAGTTTTTATTTGTTAGAAATATGTACTTTTAGATTTTGCACTCTATAGAAATACAGATTTATAGATTTACTTACTTAATAATATTCCTCAGCTCTTTTACATCATGTTTGTCTTTTGCACGGTGGAGTCGTGCACGTGCACGACTCCACGTAAGTGAGACAGCACGGAGGTTATGGCGCTGAGCCGTCTCCAGGCTGCAGCAAATTGATTTAAAGCGATGCTTTCTGAGAAGAGATCCAGTCTAAGTACAACAGCAGACGCTAGAGAGAGAGAGAGAGAGAGAGAGAGAGAGAGAGAGAGAGAGAGAGAGAGAGATGTAAAACCTCGGCTTTCCTTTGATTTATTTATTTATTTTTTATTTTCATGCCTCCGTTCCTCCTCTGTCTCTTTAGGGAGCCTGTGGCCGCTCCTCTGCATGGTTAATCATACCATTGTGTTAATTATCGCTTCACAGCTAGCCGCGAGCTAAGACATCACACACACACACACACACACACACACACACACACACACACACACACACACACACACACACACACACAGTTTCTCATAGATGCACACGCTTATACGCACTCACTGTATCCTCCTTGGCTGTCAACCAAGCTCAGATTTATTTTGTCTGGAGGAGAAAGGATCCCGAATACCCACTTATGTCCCACCTATCTGAGGAAGCTGCACACACCTGAACCCTGCACCACACACACACACACACACACACACACACACACACACACACACACACACACACACACACACACACACACACACACGCAGGACCCCGGCTGCATAATTCATTCCTCCAAATTGGGAACACCGGTTGTGTGCTCACACACAATAAACAGAGATGAATTCATCACAAATCTCCCAAGTGCAGCAAATATGAAAAATTTAATCATTCCACGGAATAAAAATTCATAAGGAAATGTAGAAAATCAATATTTTATGCTACTTACTGTACCTATTCTTTATTACAAACCTATTCAGGAACCGGCATTAAAAATTAAAGCCGGCAGAGAAGACGGGAGGGGGGAGAGAGGAAAGGGTGAGAAAGGAAAGGGGGAGGGGGGGAGGGGGGAGAGAGGAAAGGGTGAGAAAGGAAAGGGGGAGGGGGGGAGGGGGGAGAGAGGAGGGGTGGAGCCGAGAGCTCAAACACAATCCTGTTTCATTCATGTTTAAAGGAACCTTCTCTCTGTTTCTCTAACAGCACTGAAGCAGTTTAGAAACGGCAGAAAAAGATTTGATAGAAGAAGAGAAGCTGTCAACATACACAGTGAGAAGAAGAGTGTGTGTGCGTGTGTGTGTGTGTGTGTGTGTGAGTGTGTGTGTGTGTGAGTGTGTGCGTGTGTGTGTGTGTGCGTGTGTGTGTGTGTGTGTGTGTGTGCGTGTGTGTGTGTCTGTGTGTGTGTGTGTGAGTGTGTATGTGTCTGTGTATGAGTGTGTGTGTGTGCGTGTGTGTTTGTGTAGGAGCATGTGTGTGTATATGTGTGTGTGTGTGTGTGTGTGTGTGTGTGTGTAAGTGTGTGTACGTGTCTGTGTATGAGTGTGTGTCTGTGTATGAGTGTGTGTGTGTGTTTGTCTGTGTATGAGTGTGTGTGTGTGTCTGTGTCTGTGTATGAGTGTGTGTGTGTGTTTGTCTGTGTATGAGTGTGTGTGTGTGTGTCTGTGTCTGTGTATGAGTGTGTGCGTGTGTGTTTGTCTGTGTGTGTGAGTGTGTGTGTAGGAGCATGTGTGTGTGTGTGTGTCTGTGTGTGTGCGTGTGTCTGTGTATGTGTGTGTGTGTGTGTTCTTCAAGGTTAACCCCTGTGATGGTTTCCGAGGCCCCGCTCGGTGACAGTTGCGTGTCTGTTGTGCGTGTCTGTTGTGCGTGTCTGTTGTGCGTGTCTGTTGTGCGTGTCATGCTGCAGCGTTGTGCGTCCTGCAGAAAGCTTTGTTAGCGCATTAGCACTTAAGGTGGATTTAGCACTTAAGGTGGATTGCAGCCGCTCAGAGCAGCGTGACGTTATGTTATTGCTGGATAATCTATTTGGCACTTTTCTGCTTCACATTACTCGAGTGTGAGTCTCTTGCAGCACTTTGCTCTCCGGCCTTTATACCGGTTCATAAGTCACATCTACGCGCGGTAATAATAGCTTCTTGAATCATTCCACCTCTGTATTCACGATGCATTCAGACCATTAAGGGTTAAAGAGCCAAAACAATATTCTGGACCTGAAGGAGTTGGGAAATATTCTGCAAAAGATCTCTGAATTTATTAGTAATAAATTATTATTTATTATTAGATAAAGTCGACGAAATGTTGAATACTCTCTGAGATTAAAGTGTCAGGTTTACAAGCGGGAAATAAACACATTTGAGAGATTATAAAGAAATATATATACAAGGGTGATTTACAATGCTTACGAGAAAAGATTCCGAAAGATGCGAGATTATAAAATCATAAATTGAAGAGAAATACGTCTCAATTGAGTTTGTGTTTTTATGATAATAGTACAAGTCCAGGAAGATACATGAACACGCTTTCTTTCAGGTTTTTCTGTGTACTTTTATGAACACATAACACTAATATTGTAGAAGTCACAGGAAAGTATGTCTGCACCACTAGATCTTGGTGGATTACGTCCTCCAGTGACGTCTGGAACAACCGGCTGACTTTATAATGTCGCGCATTCTTTCCTCTCTATTTGCCATTTTAATCTCAGACAGTTTCAGAATGTTCCGCCCGTGCATTTAATTACTTTAATCTCGGAGATTCTGAGATTTTCCGGAGCGTGTTATTACCCGTAATCGCTCTTGAAGCCACGACGAATGCTTCCAGTGCGCCGCTGTAATATTCCACTGCTCAATTAAACGTGTTGTCGTTATTTAGCCAAGACACTTGAAGCCCAGTGACAGTAATAAGTAAGGAGCGCTGCCTCGAACCCTCCAGCGATGGAAGAACGGGAAAGCAGCCTGAGGAGTGGCAGAAACGTCCATGTGAGGTTTCTGTTTGGATTGAAAACCACAGAAGAAGATTCCAGCGCCGCTGCGGCCGAAGCCAACGCTGGAACAGAAGCCGAGGATCTGCCGTGTTTTTGGACTCATTATTCCTGATGGTGGTCATGTGAGGATCCGGCCCGGTCCGGTTCCTAAAGGGTCAGCCTGGACCACGCGGTGTTGCTTCCTGAATCGGTGTTGCCTCCTGACTCCTGACGCGGTGTTGCCTCCTGACACGGTGTTGCCTCCTGACGCGGTGTTGCCTCCTGACTCCTAACACGGTGTTGCCTCCTGACTCCTAACACGGTGTTGCCTCCTGACATGGTGTTGCCTCCTGACACAGTGTTGCCTCCTGACGCGGTGTTGCCTCCTGACTCCTAACACGGTGTTGCCTCCTGACACGGTGTTGCCTCCTGACTCCTAACACGGTGTTGCCTCCTGACTCCTAACACGGTGTTGCCTCCTGACACGGTATTGCCTCCTGACACGGTATTGCCTCCTGACTCCTAACACGGTGTTGCCTCCTGACTCCTAACACGGTGTTGCCTCCTGACATGGTGTTGCCTCCTGACGCGGTGTTGCCTCCTGACTCCTAACGCAGTGTTGCCTCCTGACTCCTAACGCGGTGTTGCCTCCTGACTCCTAACGCAGTGTTGCCTCCTGACACAGTGTTGCCTCCTGGCGCGGTGTTGCCTCCTGACTCCTAATGCGGTGTTGCCTCCTGACTCCTAACGCAGTGTTGCCTCCTGACTCCTAACGCAGTGTTGCCTATTAACGTGGTGTTGCCTCCTGACTCCTGACACGGTGTTGCCTCCTGACACGATGTTCCCTCCTGACACAGTGTTGCCTCCTGACACAGTGTTGCCTCCTGATGCGGTGTTGCCTCCTGACTCCTAACACGGTGTTGCCTCCTAATGCGGTGTTGCCTCCTGACTCCTAACGCAGTGTTGCCTCCTAACGTGGTGTTGCCTCCTGACTCCTAGCGCAGTGTTGCCTCCTGACTCCTAACGCAGTGTTGCCTCCTGACTCCTCACGCGGTGTTGCCTCCTGACTCCTAACGCAGTGTTGCCTCCTGACTCCTAACGCAGTGTTGCCTCCTGACTCCTAACGCAGTGTTGCCTCCTGACTCCTAGCGCGGTGTTGCCTCTTGACTCCTAACGCGGTGTTGCCTCCTGACTCCTAACGCGGTGTTGCCTCCTGACTCCTAACGCGGTGTTGCCTCCTGACTCCTAACGCAGTGTTGCCTCCTGACTCCTAACGCAGTGTTGCCTATTAACGTGGTGTTGCCTCCTGACTCCTGACACGGTGTTGCCTCCTGACTCCTAACACGGTGTTGCCTCCTGACACGGTGTTGCCTCCTGACTCCTAACACGGTGTTGCCTCCTGACTCCTAGCACGGTGTTGCCTCCTGACACGGTATTGCCTCCTGACACGGTATTGCCTCCTGACTCCTAACACGGTGTTGCCTCCTGACTCCTAACACGGTGTTGCCTCCTGACATGGTGTTGCCTCCTGACACAGTGTTGCCTCCTGACGCGGTGTTGCCTCCTGACTCCTAACGCAGTGTTGCCTCCTGACTCCTAACGCGGTGTTGCCTCCTGACTCCTAACGCAGTGTTGCCTCCTGACACAGTGTTGCCTCCTGGCGCGGTGTTGCCTCCTGACTCCTAATGCGGTGTTGCCTCCTGACTCCTAACGCAGTGTTGCCTCCTGACTCCTAACGCAGTGTTGCCTATTAACGTGTTGTTGCCTCCTGACTCCTGACACGGTGTTGCCTCCTGACACGATGTTCCCTCCTGACAC
>NC_136599.1:2810331-2827831 GCF_910589615.1 Taurulus bubalis
GTATTGGTGTAGTATTGGTGTAGTATTGGTGGTGTATTATTGTTGTTGTATTAGTGTTGTATTGGTGTAGTATTGGTGTAGTATTGGTGTAGTATTGGTGTTGTATTGGTGTAGTATTGGTGGTGTATTATTGTTGTTGTATTGGTGTAGTATTGGTGGTGTATTATTATTGTTGTTGTATTGGTGTTGTATTGGTGTAATATTGGTGTAGTATTGGTGTAGTATTGTTATTGTATTGGTGTTGTATTGGTGTAGTATTGTTATTGGTGTTGTATTGGTGTTGTATTGGTGTAGTATTGGTGTAGTATTGGTGGTGTATTATTGTTGTTGTATTGGTGTAGTATTGGTGGTGTATTATTGTTGTTGTATTGGTGTAGTATTGGTGTTGTATTGGTGTTGTATTGGTGTTGTATTGGTGTTGTATTAGTGTAGTAGTGGTGTTGTATTGGTGTAGTATTGGTGTTGTATTGGTGTTGTATTGGCGGTCTTCCGGCGCTCCACTTCATTGCCAAACCTTCTGCTTTTCATTTCGACGCCGATGCTGTCCAACGGTCCTCAAACGCATCACATTCACTCAATCTCTCTCCGTCTCCGGTCCTTGTGTCTTCAGCAGAGTTCTGGTCCAACAGAACTACAATGTGCACTTCACGAGGTCTAAGATGTTAAAAAGTAATCAATGATCAATTATTTTAAGCTTTGGTGCAAGGATATTTTACTTTTGTTTTGTTTTACTCATGTTATAAAACAGTTAATATGTTACATTTTTAATTTTTCTTTGCTGTGATCCAGATTTCTCAGTTCCCTCACAACTCAAAACAACAGCGAGGCTGTTACTATTAACTCTGAATTAATCACATTTGCATTATAAACACATTCAGGGTTGTACTTTTTTTCATTCTGTTTTTTTAAGCCAATAAACAAATCATTTAAGGCTTTTTTGAAAATGTATTGAAATCATGTTTTGAGTGGAGAATCACATTTCATTTTCTAATAAAACCACAAAAAAACTAAATACTGTGATTGAACGTCTATTGTATATGTGAGAATATGCTCCTGATTTTATTTTTAATTGTTTTACGTACCGCTACAAAAACTACTTCTGTCCTCGATCAGCCTGAAGTGCATTAGATAGATAGATAGATAGATGATAGATAGATAGATAGATAGATAGATAGATAGATAGATAGATAGATAGATAGATAGATAGATAGATAGATAGATAGATAGATAGATAGATAGATAGATAGATAGATAGTGCAGTGTATATGAAGTGTATACAGAATGTACAGTGACTAACTAGACAACAAGTCTGTTGTTGATTCATTGACGGTACGATATTCAACCCTCGCCCTTGACCTCCATCTCCGTCTTGATGGCGTTGCTCATGTGCCGCTCCGGGCTGATTCCTATCTGCTCTTTTTCCACAGACAAAACTTCCTGGAAAACACCCGGCGGACCCTCATGGAAAGCCCTTCTCTCCTTTATCTCGTATCTGTATCCATCTGCGGTTTTCATCACAAAGCAGCGCGGCGATGCGTTCAGACCACCGTGACGCAGCGGCAGCAAGAGACACGCCTGCGGTCACGGTCACTTTACGGCGGAATCGAGCCGTCCCACTGGCGCCGAGCCAAGCGGCCGCAGTAGGAATGCAGCAGAGGAACACGCGTGTGTGGAGCACCTGTTTGTGTTAGCATTGTTGTGGCTGCTTTACATGACTGATGGAGGTCACAGGGAGGTGAGGAGGTCTGCAGGAATGTCATTCCTGAGGTGGAGAAGTTATGAGATGTAGATTTAATCTCTTCAGCAGCTTTGTATAAATATTGTGTGTGTGGACTTAGTAGGACGGATTCCTACATAAACATCCAAATATGACAACAAGTCATAAAAGTGGGATCAGCACGAAATAAATTGGGGAACAAACATAACTTTTAGAGATCGCGCTGTTCCTTTTTAGAGCTGATACTAATTAAAGATCAGTTATGATCCATTTCGGCTGGTCGAAGTCAGTGTAAACCATAGGTGTCAAACTCAAGGCCCGCCACGTCATTGCATGTGGCCCACGACAGCCTGAAAGGCATACGATCGCCTTAAAATGAAAGTCTATGCTGCTTTACAGTGTACAGTGACCATAGACTACATCTCCCACAATGCATATGGATTTCGTGACCCGCTAATGAACGGCATCCTACGTTCATTTAACTAAAGACAAGTGATTAACTTGAAAATGATCGGCAAATAATCCAAAAATGTCCAAAAAGAGAAAGATTGACGCAGATGGAAGGACATTTAAAGAAGATGGGGAAGTGAATACATGTTTGTGCTTCAAGGAGACA
Organism: Taurulus bubalis; assembly: GCF_910589615.1. Classification (NCBI taxonomy): domain Eukaryota; kingdom Metazoa; phylum Chordata; class Actinopteri; order Perciformes; family Cottidae; genus Taurulus; species Taurulus bubalis. The sequence goes on from NC_136599.1 coordinate 2,812,665, forward strand.
AACAATAATCAAATGCAAATATGACTTCTCTGGATGTATAGAAGTCTATGATTCATGTGTTAAAGCTGCATTCTCTCCTGACAACCAGGGGTGACTCCTCTGGTTGTATAGAAGTCTATGCTTCATGTGTTAAAGCTGCATTCTCTCTCCTGACCACCAGCGGGTGACTCCTTCGGTTGTATAGAAGTATGATTAATGTGTTAAAGCTGCATTCTCTCTCCTGACCACCAGGGGGTGACTCCTCTGGTTGTATAGAAGAATATACTTCATGTGTTAAAGCTGCATTCTCTCTCCTGACCACCAGGTGGTGACTCCTCTGGTTGTATAGAAGTATATGCTTCATGTGTTCCAACACGGCGAAGGCTACCCCGTGGGTCTAGTCAAGGAGAGCAGTGGGATTCATATTCACGTCACTGAACAAACGTCTAGTTTTTGTATATTGGCACAGATTCCGCATATAAAATAACACGTAACAAAAACTAATCAGGATACATTTTTTTAAACTGTTTTTGATCCAAGATCTCAGAAACATTAATGTGAGTTTAACACAAAGTATTCCTTCCTTTCTGTACTGACAAACATTCACTGGTTTCCGTCTGCAGCACTGATTTAGACTCACAGCCCCCCGGCCAGGCCAGTCGATACCTCTACATTATTCAAACTCCTCCCCACTTAATTAGATATTTAATTGACTACCTGTAGACAGATGACTGACCCGCCTCCCGGCATAAATTCATGCAAATGCCACACAGCCTCCCTCTAACCGGGGTGGATTTAATGGTACGGTCCGGCGAGGGCAGAGTTGAACGAGAGGCTGCGGGGGTCACTGATCAGTGGTCTGTCACTGGATCAGCTCCGAGCTGAGACTCAGTCCAACGTCCTGTCGGGCCGGAGCACGAGCTCCACCTGGAGAACCAATAACATGAGAGCGCCTTCAACAGGTGAGGCTGAACCAGGAAGAGCTGGGACGTGAATTAAAAGGTTCATCAATTGTTCTGGTAGTCAAACACGCAGAACAATCTGTGTTTTCACCCTTTTCACACTTCATATGTGCATTAATGTGAGCCAGATCTTACTGTATTTTAAGTTTTTGGGGGTGTTTTTCTTACGGTATTCTTATATATTATACCTTTACTGTTCAATGACTTAATTATAATAGTTCTCTTTTTAAGTTGTATGCCTCTTGCTGGTGCATTATCCACGGTGTCGACATTGACAACGATGGATTTAAGGGCGCAAAAAACAAACGGCCTCCATTAGTCAACTAATCGGCCATTTTGGTCTTACAATTATTTCTTTTTCTTTTTCCTTCATTCTATTTATTTATTCATATTAATTGCATTTATTTATTTCATTATTATAATTTGTTTAACTTTTTCTGTATTATATATATATATATATATATATATATATATATATATATATATATATAATTATTATAATTTTATTTATTTTACTTTTGTCAATCAAATATATATATATTAAAATATTGTTGTGTACATATGTAGGAATGTATATTTATACTGCATATATATATATATATATATATATGTATAAATTATTTAGATAAATATTTATTATTTGCCAAATCATTATTATATAGCTATTAGTATTGCTGTTGTTTTTATTGTATGCCTCGTTTTCTGAGGTCTTATATCAGTGACTATTCTGTTTAATTAAAAAATTTTTAAAAAGGGTCGGTTTTGTGTTCAGTTCAGTTTTACAGACCTAAATCAACTAATCTCTTGGTCCAAGACCAAGTGTACCGAGCTCATCGTCCATGTTTCAGGAGCAGAAGCAGGAAGCCACCGACAGGGAGCCACCGACAGGAATCCACCGACAGGGAGCCACCGACAGGGAGCCACCGACAGGGAGCTACCGACAGGGAGCCACCGGCAGGGAGCCACCGTCAGGGAGCCACCGACAAGAAGCCACCGACAAGGAGCCACCAACAAGGAGCCACCGACAAGGAGCCACCGACAAGAAGCCACCGACAAGGAGCCACCAACAAGGAGCCACCGACAAGGAGCCACCGACAGGAACCCACCGACAGGAACCCACCGACAGGAACCCACCGACAGGGAGCCACCGACAGGGAGCCACCGACAGGAATCCACCGACAGGGAGCCACCGACAGGAATCCACCGGCAAGAAGCCACCAACAGGAATCCACCGACAGGGAGCCACCGACAGGGAGCCACCGACAGGGAGCCACCGACAAGAAGCCACCGACAGGGAGCCACCGACAAGAAGCCACCGACAGGGAGCCACCGACAGGGAGCCACCGACAAGAACCCACCGACAGGGAGCCACCGACAGGGAGCCACCGACAAGAAGCCACCGACAGGGAGCCACCGACAAGAAGCCACCGACAGGGAGCCACCGACAGGGAGCCACCGACAAGAACCCACCGACAGGGAGCCACCGACAGGGAGCCACCGACAGGGAGCCACCGACAAGAAGCCACCGACAGGGAGCTACCGACAAGAACCCACCGACAGGGAGCCACCGGCAGGGAGCCACCGACAGGGAGCCACCGACAGGGAGCCACCGACAAGAACCCACCGACAGGGAGCCACCGACAGGAAGCCACCGACAGAACGCCACCGACAGGAAGCCACCGACAGGAAGCCACCGACAGGAATCCACCGACAGGAAGCCACCGACAGGAAGCCACCGACAGGACGCCACCAACAGGAAGCCACCGACAGGACGCCACCGACAAGAAGCCACCGACAGGAAGCCACCGACAAGAACCCACCGACAGGGCGCCACCGGCAGGGAGCCACCGACAAGGAGCCACCGACAGGAACCCACCGACAGGGAGCCACCGACAGGAATCCACCGACAGGGAGCCACCGACAGGAACCCACCGACAAGGAGCCACCGACAGGAACCCACCGACAGGGAGCCACCGACAGGAATCCACCGGCAGGAAGCCACCGACAGGAAGCCACCGACAGGACGCCACCGACAGGGAGCCACCGACAAGGAGCCACCGACAGGAACCCACCGACAGGGAGCCACCGACAGGAAGCCACCGACAAGGAGCCACCGACAGGAACCCACCGACAGGGAGCCACCGACAGGGAGCCACCGACAGGAACCCACCGACAGGAACCCACCGACAGGGAGCCACCGACAGGGAGCCACCGACAGGAATCCACCGACAGGGAGCCACCGACAGGAATCCACCGGCAAGAAGCCACCAACAGGAATCCACCGACAGGGAGCCACCGACAGGGAGCCACCGACAGGGAGCCACCGACAAGAAGCCACCGACAGGGAGCCACCGACAAGAAGCCACCGACAGGGAGCCACCGACAGGGAGCCACCGACAAGAACCCACCGACAGGGAGCCACCGACAGGGAGCCACCGACAGGGAGCCACCGACAAGAAGCCACCGACAGGGAGCTACCGACAAGAACCCACCGACAGGGAGCCACCGGCAGGGAGCCACCGACAGGGAGCCACCGACAGGGAGCCACCGACAAGAACCCACCGACAGGGAGCCACCGACAGGAAGCCACCGACAGAACGCCACCGACAGGAAGCCACCGACAGGAAGCCACCGACAGGAAGCCACCGACAGGACGCCACCAACAGGAAGCCACCGACAGGACGCCACCGACAAGAAGCCACCGACAGGAAGCCACCGACAAGAACCCACCGACAGGGCGCCACCGGCAGGGAGCCACCGACAAGGAGCCACCGACAGGAACCCACCGACAGGGAGCCACCGACAGGAATCCACCGACAGGGAGCCACCGACAGGAACCCACCGACAAGGAGCCACCGACAGGAACCCACCGACAGGGAGCCACCGACAGGAATCCACCGGCAGGAAGCCACCGACAGGAAGCCACCGACAGGACGCCACCGACAGGGAGCCACCGACAAGGAGCCACCGACAGGAACCCACCGACAGGGAGCCACCGACAGGAAGCCACCAACAGGACGCCACCGACAGGGAGCCACCGACAAGGAGCCACCGACAGGAACCCACCGACAGGGAGCCACCGACAGGGAGCCACCGACAGGAAGCCACCGACAGGGAGCCACCAACAGGAAGCCACTGACAGGACGCCACCGACAGGGAGCCATCGGTTGAGTCTGCAGCGGCGTGGAGGTGTCCGGGCCTCGCTGTATGCTAATGAGGACGCATCAGACGCTGCTCTCACATAATGGGGTTTGACAAAGTGAAAATTAACACAACCCCACTCCTGCTGTTGCTGTTAGAGGAGTGTGTGTGTGTGTGTGTGTGTGTGTGTGTGTGTGTGTGTGTGTGTGTGTGTGTGTGTGTGTGAGAGCATGTGTGTGTGAGCATGTGTGTGTGTGTGATACGTCTTTGTCTCAGACGATGCTCACACACACACACCTTTCCGACAGATTCCACGCCAGCCGTCGTTCTCATTCTCACCCAGACGTGTACGTCGTGCTCCCCTTCCTCCTCCATCGAGGTGTTTGTGTCCTCGGCGTAAACATCCCTCCTCCTCTTCCTCCTCCTCCTCCTCCTCCTCAGCCCCCCCTCCTCTTCTTCTCCAGCGACTCTGTTTGCTTCAATGGACTTTCATGACAACTCATTCCGTAAGGGTCCCTTTTTTCTCCCTCCCCCCTTCTCTCCCCCTTTCTTTCTCCTTCACTCTCCCCAGGTGAAATATTGATGGATTTTTTATGAATAGCTATGAAAAATTCATTCAAATTCCAAAATGAAAAAGCGTAAACATTCCGCATCTGCCTATGCCTCCCGCATTCATTATCCTTCACAACACCCTCCCTCCCTCTTCTCCCACTCTCTCCCCCTCCTCCCTGTCTACCTGAAAAAAAGACATGCCGCTCTGTCTCTTTTTCCGCCACTTGGCCTAATTGCTTAATTTGACCTGCTCTCCCATCAATTAAAAGTCTGTCAGCGGCAGACGGATGGAGGATGGATCAGAGGGCCGGTCGATGGACGGATCGATGACAGAACAGCTCAATAAGTAAATGGAGATGGCCAGTGATGGAAAAAGGAAATGAGGGAAGGGAAGAAGAAGAAGAGGAGGAGGAGGAGGACAAATTGAACTGGCTGTCGTGACAAAAAAAAGGTGGACTCTCCTTCTTTATCTCGGAGTCTTCTGACTTCATCCCACGTCGCCATCTTTCTCTCTTTTTCCTCGGCAACACAAAAGAACGTGTGAATTTAAAGCTGAATCGACAACGAGAGAGCAAATATTAAGAGGGAAATAAATAAATAAATGTACGCGGGGCCGGGAAATCTTCAGTAACGCTTTAAATAACACCGACCACATCAAAGTAAATCAGAGTCAGAGGAGAGGGAAGTGGAGGTGAGAGGGAAGCAGGGAGGCGTTTGATTTCCCTCCCGTTGGACTGGAAGGAACTCGCATCTCACACGGAGAACACCGGGTTTCCATCAGCGTGTCACACGGCTGCACCTGCATGCGTTGCATGTATGAAAAATGCATCGCGCACACAAACAAACAAAAAACAACAGGGCGAAAAAATAAAAATTCACGCTCATGCGATCGCACTTTTCCTCCTGCTTATAAAACACACCATGATTCACTCGCCGGCCGACCGCCAGTCATGTTTTTGTAAACAAATACGACTTCACTGAAACATGGTCTCGCATGAATACACACAGATATTGGCTGAGAGACCACACACACACACACATAACTGTACATGCACACAACCACAATTATTTTGTTATTTTCCCCTTCAACACCTTGTTTTAATTAGCTTCCTCGTGAGACTGCGACTCAGACCAATTAGGGGAGATTATCAAAGACGGGATCGGAGTCGGGTTCATGCCCACGATGACTCCTGTCCCCGGGGACCGGGGCCGGGATGAAAGAGACCTCCGCGCACACACACACACACACACACACACACACACACACACACACACACACACTCACATACAACACTCTGATGCTGCGTTCACACCAAAAGCGTTGCAAATTATTCGCGCGAATAGATTGCACGCAAAGTCAATGCACAGATGCGAATGGGTCCTGAAGTAGCGCTGGAAGCGGCGTCATTCAGACGCTGTTGTGGGACTACGGATAATATTATGAACGCAGACACGATGGCGTTTGATGTTCCGACGTATGTGGGACTTCCACAACAAGTATAAAGCAAACTAGTGGTTATTTCAATGGTGGATGGCGGAAATGGTAACTGTTTTTACTGAAACAAGCCACGCCCCCTTTCCGCCGCGAAAAATCAAAAAGGCGAATGATGCGAATTAACCACATGAAGTCGAGCGAGTAAAAAGCATTGCGATAAAACGGAAAAAACGTTCCGAAAAAGCGTATAGCGTTGTGAAAAAGCGTTGCCATAAAGCGTTGCAAATAAAAGTGTTGCGAATAAAGGCATTGCGATAAAGCGGAAAAAACATTGCAAAAAAGCGTATAGCGTTGTGATTAAGCGTTGCCATAAAGCGTTGCCATAAAGCGTTGCAAATAAAAGCGTTGCGAATAAAAGCGTTGCGAATAAAAGCGTTGCCATAAAGCGTTGCCATAAAGCATTGCCATAAAGCGTTGCGAATAAAAGCGTTGCGAATAAAAGCGTTGCGTTGAAGCATTACCATAAAGCGTTGCCATAAAGCGTTGCAAATAAAAGCGTTGCGAATAAAAGCGTTGCGTTGAAGCGTTACCATAAAGCGTTGCCATAAAGCGTTGCAAATAAAAGCGTTGCGAATAAAAGCGTTGCGAATAAAAGCGTTGCCATAAAGCGTTGCCATAAGGCATTGCCATAAAGCGTTGCGAATAAAAGCGTTGCGAATAAAAGCGTTGCGTTAAAGCGTTGCCATAAAGCGTTGCCATAAAGCGTTGCCATAAAGCGTTGCAAATAAAAGCGTTGCCATAAAGCGTTGCCATAAAGCGTTGCCATAAAGCATTGCCATAAAGCGTTGCGAATAAAAGCGTTGCGAATAAAAGCGTTGCGAATAAAAGCGTTGCGAATAAAAGCGTTGCGTTGAAGCGTTGCGTTAAAGCGTTGCCATAAAGCGTTGTGTTGAAGCGTTACCATAAAGCGTTGTGTTGAAGCGTTACCATAAAGCGTTGCGAAAATGCCGAAAAAGCGTATAGCGTTGTGATAAAGCGTTGCTTTGTTTTGCATAGTTTTACGTTAGTCAGTTCATTTAGATACCCTTTTTTAACCAATTTTATACTTGTTTTTAACCTTTTACATGTGATGGACGTCCTGCATTGTAATGTCCTGTCAAAGTGTTTCTTATAATAAATGTTATAATCCTTCGCCTCATCCACTGCCACATGGATCCTTTTAAACTGCAGCTCTTTAGTGGTTTCGAGTGTAAAAGGTGCAGTGCGAGGCATCAAGTGAACCTCGTGGTCACATGTTGGTGTGAAGGCGGCGTGAGAGCAGGACCATATGAACCCTGCAGAGTCTTCCGGTGCCTCAGAAGACATAAAGCACGCCGCCCGCCCGCCGTCCATCACTCCGTATTGACCAGTCGCAGATGGATCGCTGAGGCGCTGCAGATTGGGGTCCTTCCTTCTGTCCCTCAAGGGGAACTAAAAAAAAAAAAAAAAGAAACTCCATTGATGCAACCGCTAATGGAGACACTTTCAGAACACGGAGGGAGATTAGCAGCTCTGGAATCCGGCTATAAAAACACACATTAGGGGTGTGTGTGTGTTTAGGACGAGCGCGGCACAACACTTGTGTTCTCTCTCTCTCTCTCTCTATCTCTCTCTCTCTCTCTTATCTCGTGACCGATCAATGAAAAGCTCTTTTGGAGTTATGCTCCGCGATGCTGATGTACGATCACAGAGGGGGTCGCCCCCCCGGGCAGAGTGTTCCTCTATAATTACGAAGGCGTCATCGTTTATCTCTCTCTCTCTCTCTCTCTCTCGGCCTCCTCCTCTAAAACAGGAGAAACCTCCGTTTGTTTGTGTTCACCTCGGTGTGTGTGTGTGTGTGTGTGTGTGTGTGTGTGTGTGTGTGTGTGTGTGTGTGTGTGTTGTCGTCGTCCCGAGCCGGTTCCATAAGTTAATAGCACTCACTGGTATTATGTGCAGCGGTGATTAGATTGGGAGCGGCGTATTGTTTTGGTCCCGCCCCCCGAGGGCCCGGCTGGAAGAGTCAGAGGTCAGAGGTCGATCGCAGCGGGATCAATGTCACTCAAAGGAGATGCATTCAAAGACTGTATGTGGGGTTGAGCTAGTGTATATGATGTTTTTGAAAGAAGCCCAAAATAAATGGAGAGAGCGAGAGAGAGAGAGCGAGAGAGAGGGATGCATCCGAAAGGGAAAGTGACTTCCCCGGGACTTCATTAAGATAATCTGCCCACCGATACTAACAGAGTTTAGAGGAGGAGGTGAGGAGAAAGCTCCGAAATGAGATGAACGCTTATTAGATCAGACCAGGCAATTGTCTTTTCACCGCTCAAAGCAGAATTCACACTCAGACACACACACACACACACACACACACACACACACACACACACAGACAAACAGTGTGGGATTGAGAAGAAGAAGAAAAAAGATGTGCAACGTACATCAAAAAACTAAAACAAACATATCTGAACAATGAATAATTAGATCAAACGAAATGTGAATCTGTTTGAAGGAGATGAATAGAAACTGTGCGTGTAAAAGATAAGATGTAAACCTGAGAGGCCTGATGGTAATTCCCTGACATCGGATCATACAAACCAGTCAGATTGAAACAAACAGGCGTGTTTTCTAGATCTCATTACTCTGTTCTGCATCTATATCATCTGCTGCTGTCTTTGGAAATAGTGACAGATATCCATCATGATATGAAGTCCAAACCAGAGAGCTTTTACTTCACTACTGTGTTCCAGGAGGTTAAATGAATAATAAAGTATCCACGTCTAGGCCGAGATGTTTGTGTGAGGGACGGATTAAACCCGACTGAACCCAAAAGTCCCAATTTTAGATCAGTGAAATATACATTTTAAAGAAAACTGTATCAAAGACCCCAAACTAAAAGGCAGCGATGCAGAGAAAGTTCATGCAAAGCTTAGCAGAGAAAATCAAATGTTAAAAAGAAACTAACTGATATGTTCTGGTTACGTTTTCGGCTAAAATGATGATGCATTGATAAATATTGCTTAATTTTTGGTATTTCTATTTAACGCTTTACTCCTGTACCACAATAATGTCATGTTTCGAAGTATAAAATCTTCATTTGAGGGCTTTTCCAAACACACTGCCACCTTAATTAATGGATATTTCTCCATCTCTTGCACTGGTTTATGTAGATAAAACATTTGGGAAACTGGAACCTGTAAGTTCTTTTTCTGGTAAAAAAAGACCCCAATGAAATAGATTAATCAACCGGCCAAAAAGTTGACAATTCATTCTCCGTTTCAGCCCAAGAATTTCACTTTGACTGTTATTTCCTCTGAACTGGAGCATCGGACCTGGTCTCAGTGGAACCTGGTCCCAGTAAGATCTGGTCCCAGTAAGACCTGGTCCCAGTAAGACCTGGTCTCAGTGGAACCTGGTCCCAGTAAGACCTAGTCCCAGTAAGATCTGGTCCCAGTAAGATCTGGTCCCAGTAAGACCTGGTCCCAGTAAGACCTGGTCTCAGTGGAACCTGGTCCCTGGTCCGATGAAGCCAAATCCTCGAGGGCCAATCGGCGGCTTTGGCCCCCAACTGGTCTCTGTGTGACGATGAGCACGTCTGAAGGACACGGGAGGAAGCAGCACTTTTGAATTCTTTATTATGTTTATTCATTGCATTATTATTATGGGAAAGCTGCATATAAAGTGGAACGGGGTCTTTGATATCCCCCTCCTTGCATTGATTATGCTCGTTGCATTATTCTCCGCTAGCTAGAGGGCGTACGGCTAAATGAACTGTGAGGAATTTAAAAAGAAGTGGAACCGGGAGAACGTTACAAACAGACCTCCACGAGGAGGGATTGTAATTATCTGAGAACACATATCTCATATCCACGGACGACTTTATTGTCTTTGTACAAGTCCTGTAAAGAAATAACTCAAGTATGTAATGAAGTATAAAGAAACAAAGGGGTTAATCATTTGATTTAGCTGCAAAATATTTACTCAAATGAGAGTACAGACCTATAGCTTCAGTCCAGTTTGTTCCTATTCCAGGTCCACTTGACAAGGTGGTCCTCCCAAAAACCCGGTTCTAAAGGAGAACCGGTTCTAAAGGAGTAGAAAACCTGGACCATAATTTACTAAATGAACATCATGCTGTATTGAAGAAGACATTAAACTAGAGATTGAGACATAAACTCATGTTTACAATGTTTACTGAGGGAATACATCAAGAGAAGTAGAGTCATTTATATAGACTTCTATACAACCAGAGGAGTCGCCCCCTGGTGGTCAGGAGAGAGAATGCAGCTTTAACACATGAAGCATAGACTTCTATACAACCATATGAGTCGCCCCCTGGTGGTCAGGAGAGAGAATGCAGCTTTAACACAAGAAGCATAGACTTCTATACAACCAGATGAGTCGCCCCCTGGTGGTCAGGAGAGAGAATGCAGCTTTAACACATGAAGCATAGACTTCTATACAACCAGATGAGTCGCCCCCTGGTGGTCAGGAGAGACAATGCAGCTTTAAGGCACTTCTTTAAGACACTTTAAGGCGTTCACTTTTCACAACTGAAGGTTGCCGCCTTTTTGTCAGAGAGACACGGAAAGTGAGTGTGCGAGTTGCAGAGTGCCGTTAGAGGGCAAAGTCTGCGTGAAACAACAACAGTGTGCTCAAAGACTACAAGAGCAAAGAGGAATGAAGAACAGGGGAGACGGAGAGGAACAGAGGGGAGACGGAGCGAGGGGAGGGAGCGCCACGTCGTTCTTAATCTAGTTTGTCGGTCGTAATCGTGTCAATGTCACTCTCAATCAGGCAGCCACAACTAGGGCTATACAACTTCAGTTTGATTGGCCCAAACCTTGTCTTTAAAATGACCTCTACAGGGAAGGTGTGTGTGTGGCGGGGGGAAGAATTAAAAAAAAATAGAAAGAGGGACGTAAGATGAGACGAAGGGGAGGAGAGTCTTCTAGAGACAATATGAGAAAGAAGGAGAGAGGGAGCACAAATTAACTTTAAACCTGTTTCTCCCCCCACCTGTCTGTCAATTTCACTTTGGTCTCTTTCTTTGTTCAGATTTCTTCAGTGCGACGGAATCGATCGCCTTCTCTTATTACACGAGAGGATGCAGAGGTGTCTGTGTGAGCCGTACAGGTGCTCGTGTAAACTCATATTGCTGCCTGCCGGCATTTAAAACCTTTAAGCCGGGCGAGTGTTCACGGGTTCGGCGCCATAAGAAGTGGAGGTGGTCGTCACCCGTTGGTTTGTTGACTGATGTTTTGAAGCCTCGAGTTCTGCGATTTCGTCGCCGTCATCTTGGATTACAGCCTTCGCTGTGTTGTTGTTGCTTTTTGCCACCAACAAACAGGAAGTGACCATATTAGGACTAAGGAGTGACGTAGAGACGCTGTATACGTCTCTGGTGTTGACCTGTCAATCACCTTGTAGCCCCGCCCCTAAAGCGTCCCCTGCTTTATGGTCTGTTTGACTCTAAATGACCATAATTTACTAAATGAACATCATGCTGTATTGAAGAAGACTTGAAACTAGAGATTGAGACATAAACTCATGTTTACAATGTTTACTGAGGGAATACATCAAGAGAAGTAGAGTCACTTATATAGACTTCTATACAACCAGAGGAGTCACACCCTGGTGGTCAGGAGAGAATGCAGATTTAAGACATGAAGCATAGACTTCTATACAACCAGAGGAGTCACCCCCTGTTGGTCAGGAGAGAGAATGCAGCTTCAACACATGAAGCATATACTTCTATACAACCAGAGGAGTCACCCCCTGTTGGTCAGGAGAGAGAATGCAGCTTAAACACATGAAGCATAGACTTCTATACAACCAGAGGAGTCACCCCCTGGTGGTCAGGAGAGAGAATGCAGCTTTAACACATGAAGCATAGACTTCTCTAGACAGAGATTGAGACATAAACTCATGTTTACAATGTTTACTGAGGGAATAAATCAAGTGTCACACTCAATCTCAGAAGTGGCCTTGAAAAATTAGGACTGATTTACATGGTGTTTTGGGCAATTTTCAATCATGAAAAAATGGATATTAGTAAGTTTGTATGAACTGTATGAAACACCAGCATAATGCGTTTCATCACATTAGAGTCATGTTCAGTTTACTGCATAAAAACACATTGGTTCACGCTTGTGCGTGTGTGTTGTTGCTTTGAGGAAACAGGTTGGCATGCGAGGGTCCACAGTAGCGTTCAAAAGGAGAAAGCCACACAGCTCTGCGGTCGAACATAAACAGGGTGGATCGTTGCTGAATCTGCAAGTGTCAGCAGATCCACTTCCCTAGAAATGTGTATGAGCAACCAAAACATCTGTGATCACCAATAACAGTCATCCTTAACATCGAAGAGAACGTGTTAAAAGTTGTTTAAAAGTGATAGCTTTAACAATGTCTTTCTGCTAATCGCTGCAGGGCTTTTGATAGTAGGAGATGATTCTCTCTTTTCAGCCACAGAGTGTTTAGTCCCACTAATGCCACCGCATTAAGCCACGGGCAAATTAGACAGAAAATGTTTTACACTGTTGGTGTTTGCTTTCTCCGTCTCCTCTGTGCACGTTCCAGTGCTTCGGTTCCACTCGGCGCTGGTTTTGATTATGTGAAACATGTCGGACTGAAATTAGTGTTTCTCTCCCAAATTGATTCAGTCTGGGTTTATTTTTGTGTTAAATGTATTTTTGAAAATTAAATTGTATGTGTGTGTGTGTGTGTGTGTGTGTGTGTGTGTGTGTGTGTGTGTGTGTGTGTGTGTGTGTGTGTGTGTGTGTTTTATTGTTTGCAACCACTGTGGGTTGCAATTTGAGCTTCAGCGCGAGTGGAAAGTTCATTTATTATTATCTATGAATCACGTGAACACATGCTGTAATTGATAGGTTCAGAATAAATCCCAGATACTGGTTCTTATAAATTGTTAGCTTGATATCCAAAACCCTTTTTCATAATACTGGCCTGAATGGTTTGGGTCTGGTATCTCATGCCGCTCCAGTTCAACAGTGAGGCTCATTGTACATTGTTCAAGGCCAACGGACTCAGAAGCAAAAGTGAAATCCAAATTATTCGTCTCTCTGGTTGTATAGAAGTCTATGCTTCATGTGTTAAAGCTGCATTCTCTCTCCTGACCACCAGGGGGTGACTCCTCTGGTTGTATAGAAGTCTATATAAATTACTCTACTTCTCTTGATGTATTCCCTCAGTAGACATTGTAAACATGAGTTTATGTCTCAATCTCTAGTTTCAAGTCTTCTTCAATACAGCATGATGTTCATTTAGTAAATTATGGTCATTTAGAGTCAAACAGACCATAAAGCAGGGGATGCTTCAGGGGCGGGGCTACAAGGTGATTGACAGGTCGCTATCGTTTACAGGCTGCAAAACAAAACAAGATGTCCACTTCTGATATACATTCTGTGGCAATAACACAGATGTTCATGCAACAAAGAGCAGAAGGTTCCGTCGGCAGCTGTTGTCACTTGGCACGTTGTTAAATTGTTCAAGTGTATTTCCATAATATCATGCAGTGTGCGTGTTACAATTGTACATTAAACATCATATTTTTAACGATCCAATCACAGTGGTGCAGTGCCAAGGCTCCATTCTGAAGGGAAAGCCCTGGTTGGTCAGATCATAGCAGAAGGGTTGAGTTGACCAATCACAGAGCAGAACACAGCAGAGAGATAAAGACACCGGCTTCAAGCCAGAGACGGCTAAAACTTTATCATTTTTTTTAATTTCCTCCAGGCATGGGATCAGTTTGGTGACTAACTAACCGGCGTTGGGTCCAGATGAACCTCCAGCTGGCCTCCAGCCATTGGGCAATCCTTATCGTTGAACTCTGCATCAGTGCTGTCTGCTGCGGCCGACTGCTGCACAACATATGGTCCGAGGCTTTTCATCTCTCCGGGGAAGAAACGCCCACGGACTTATTCACACACACACACACACACACACACACTCACACACAGATATTAGTATCAATGCGGAGAGAGAGAGAGAGGAAGTGCAGACAGAGATGCCAAAATAGGAACTAAGGACACGCACACGCCCGTCTTCAGAAGAAGCATTAAACAGAAAAAGCAAAACAAAGCCGCCCCGAGTGACAGCCCGCATGAATAAAACATGCTTCCAGGGCGACCCCTCTCTGGCGAGCCCCACGCCTCAGAAATATTGTACACCGGGAAATATTCCCATGGGGCCCCGGCAACAGGGCCGTGTGAATGATGACCACCTCCAGCGGACCGGAGCTTTGCTTCATAAGCGCCGGCGTCTCAGCGCCGGTTTGTCCTCGCGGTTGTTCTCCTTCGTCCTCCTCTCGTGAGGAACCTCCCGGATTTCAGCCTCTGTGTTTGATTTTTGCTTTTTATTGTGTTCTAGTTGTTGCTTTTATTTGTTTATATCTGAAGCAAAAGAACAAACAATGTGTCGATCGCAAAAAAAGGCAAACTCGCACAAATGTAATGGAGGCAAAACTGAAAACATATGAACAGTACAAACACACACACACACACACACACACACACACACTCACAGTCCATCCCACTCCGCTCTAAATCAAGGCTCGGCCCGGGCTAATGCATGGATCCATACTGCTCTGGGTGAATTAACGTTAGTAATAAGATATCATGGCTCTGATTGATCCTCTATTTCCATGTCCACGCCATAAAATGACCCAAGCCCGGCCGCAGCACGCCATCACTCTCACGCCGCATTGATTCCACTCTGGCCCGCTGTGGAGCTGAGCGTCCGGCTGGAGGTGGGCTCTGGGATGGGAGCTCCTCGCGCAGGACGGAGGTGGAGCTGTGATGCTCGGGAACGACTGGAGCACTCAAGAGGATTGCTTTTTGTTTCTGCACAAACATTATTAAACACTACATGTGTTTGTGTCGGACTGTGCATTTGGCTAAGTGCTAACAGCTAACGGAACTACCTATCAGACCGCTCTGAGGGTTTCATTTTGCTTTTAGGAAGATTGTATGAATTGTCATACAGACAACTCCCTGCTAGTTGTTCTAAATATGTTTTTAAAAGGCTTTGAAGCCACGAACAAGACCGCTACGAGGACCTCACCC
>NC_136599.1:2832831-2894685 GCF_910589615.1 Taurulus bubalis
ATCTCTCTCTCTCACACACACACTCACTCTCTCTCACACACACATGATCTCTCTCTCTCACACACACACTCACACTCTCTCTCACACACACATGATCTCTCTCTCTCACACACACACTCACACTCTCTCTCACACACACATGATCGTCCCACACAGACAGCAGACAGACAGACACGTCCGCATGGCAGCAGGCATGAAGTGAGTAACGCAGGATAATACCAAACAGGTGAAAGACGGAACCACAAGTGATGGGAAGTGAGAGAGACGAAGAAGAGAGACGAAGAAAAGAGAGACGAAGAAAAAAGACGAAGAAAAGAGAGACGAAGAAAAGAGACGAAGAAGAGAGACGAAGAAAAGAGAGACGAAGAGAAGAGACGAAGAAAAGAGAGACGAAGAGAAGAGAGACGAAGAAGAAAGACAAAGAAGAGAGACGAAGAAAAGAGACGAAGAAAAGAGAGACGAAGAGAAGAGAGACGAAGAAGAGAGACGAAGAAGAGAGACGAAGAAAAGAGAGACGAAGAGAAGAGAGACGAAGAAGAAAGACAAAGAAGAGAGACGAAGAAAAGAGAGACGAAGAAAAGAGAGACGAAGAAAAGAGAGACGAAGCTCTTCATCCTGTTGGGTCATAAACTACACAATGTGTCACTTTAAAAGATGATTTTGTATTCTCTCAGAGAGAGAGAGATGTCACCATAAGTGGCCATATCTGGACTGAGGAGGAGTGACACAGAGACGTTGTATACTCTGGTGTCTACCTGTCAATCACCTTGTAGCCCCGCCCCTAAAGCGTCC
The DNA here is from genome assembly GCF_910589615.1 of Taurulus bubalis. Classification (NCBI taxonomy): domain Eukaryota; kingdom Metazoa; phylum Chordata; class Actinopteri; order Perciformes; family Cottidae; genus Taurulus; species Taurulus bubalis. The sequence continues at coordinate 2,833,624 of NC_136599.1, forward strand.
CCTGCTTTATGGTCTGTTGACTCTAAATGACCATAATTTACTAAATGAACATCATGCTGTATTGAAGAAGACTTGAAACTAGAGATTGAGACATAAACTCATGTTTACAATGTTTACTGAGGGAATACATCAAGAGAAGTAGAGTCATTTATATAGACTTCTATACAACCAGAGGAGTCGCCCCCTGGTGGTCAGGAGAGAGAATGCAGCTTTAACACATGAATAATATACTTCTATACAACCAGAGGAGTCACCCCTGGTGGTCAGTAGAGAGAGAATGTAGCTTTAACACATTAAGCATAGACTTCTATACAACCAGAGGAGTCGCCCCCTGGTGGTCAGGAGAGAGAATGCAGTGTTAACACATGACGCATATACTTCTATACAACCAGAGGAGTCGACCCCTGGTGGTCAGGAGAGAGGATGCAGTGTTAACACATGACGCATTTACTTCTATACAACCAGAGGAGTCACTCCTTGGTGGTCAGGAGAGAGAATGTAGCTTTAACACATGAAGCATAGACTTCTATACAACCAGAGGAGTCGCCCCCTGGTGGTCAGGAGAGAGAATGCAGTGTTAACACATGACGCATATACTTCTATACAACCAGAGGAGTCGCCCCCTGGTGGTCAGGAGAGAGAATGCAGTGTCAACACATGACGCATATACTTCTATACAACCAGAGGAGTCGCCCCCTGGTGGTCAGGAGAGAGACTGCAACTTTAACACATGAAGCGTATGCTTCTATACAACCAGAGGAGTCGCCCCCTGGTGGTCAGGAGAGAGAATGCAGCTTTAACACATGAAGCATAGACTTCTATACAACCAGAGGAGTCAACCCTGGTGGTCAGTAGAGAGAGAATGTAGCTTTAACACATTAAGCATAGACTTCTATACAACCAGAGGAGTCACCCCCTGGTGGTCAGGAGAGAGAATGCAGTGTTAACACATGACGCATATACTTCTATACAACCAGAGGAGTCGCCCCCTGGTGGTCAGGAGAGAGAATGCAGTGTTAACACATGACGCATATACTTCTATACAACCAGAGGAGTCGCCACCTGGTGGTCAGGAGAGAGACTGCAACTTTAACACATGAAGCGTATGCTTCTATACAACCAGAGGAGTCGCCCCCTGGTGGTCAGGAGAGAGACTGCAACTTTAACACATGAAGCGTATGCTTCTATACAACCAGAGGAGTCGCCCCCTGGTGGTCAGTAGAGAGAATGCAGGTTGCCTCCTGACACAAACACACACCAACACGGCGGCCGGTTCCTTCGAGGGAAAGCCAGGTGTGAGCTCTCTCCCGTCTCGCTCACACACTCACATTCCTGCCTACGTTACAGACAATAGCAGACGCAGAACAAAAGGCATCACCATGTTCACATTAGTGAGCCAACAGGACTATTTTTATATTTCACTGAGTCACAAAGAGTCTTCTCCCAGCAGCATGTCGCTATTCTCATATCAAAGCTGCGTTTATAGCAGACAAAGCTTTGAAAGTGGGCCACGGCTCATAAAACGCCTTTATGTCCCTCGTCGGTACACTAAAAGAAAAAAAATGAAACAATGCACTTCAAGTCTGCAATTGGACTAGTGCGTGTGTGTCAGTGTGCTTATTATGTGTGCGGAAAGAGTGTGTGTCTCCTCGCAAGTGTGTTGCCTGTGCACGCACATGCATCTGTGCACACACACACCCCTCCATCAGTTGTGTGTTTAGAAGTGTGTAGGTGTTGTTGGTTTAATTCCCTCTACTCACATTGTTCTTTTCCGATCTTCCTTTCTGTTTCCCCGGCTGACAGAATGCGGTGCAGCCTTAACACTCAGCTAACAACCCTGGCTTCCTGAATCGCGTGTAACCTAATCACTAACACCATCTGTTAATTATGTTAATGCACAAAAAACGCCTTGGCTGCCATTCACATCCATTCTCTGAATTAGCGCCTCTCTCTCTCCCCGCGCCTCGCTCCTCTTTTACTCGTCCAATCCTTCACCATCAGCTCCCGTTTTTCTATTCTCTCAAATCTTTCTCATCCTTTTTTTAATTCTATCTCCTCACTTCCCCGCCGTGTGTGTTTTTTTTTACTTTTTAATCATCCTGGCTAATCCTTTACATCGTTGCTATTCTCCATCATCCACTCTTTTATTCGTGCCATCACAGTCCTCCCCTCCAACTCTTCCATGTTCTGTCAAAAAGAATCTCAAACTCTTAATTCCTCCTCCTCACAATCCGATCCCCTCTCCCCCTCTCGGCCTGCTCTCCCCTGGGTGACTGTGGGAGTCAGAGGCTAAGCCGGGCTGGAAATCCCCCAGAGAGGCTTCTGTTTGGAGCCAACTTATTTTTGGTGAGCGACATCGATCCACTTCCACGCGCTCCAGTTGTTCCTCGCCGCGCTAATCTGTGTTTATACATCTTAAGTTTCTATCGATCTGCAAGGAGACATAATAAACTTAAGGGTAATTATTGTAATCCGGCGAAAAACATAATTTAATAGTCGTGTGCACACGACTATTAAACACGACTATTCCCCCAGATTTAACCATCTGCTTGACTCAAGGTGATAGGAGGTGAGGGTCAGTATCTTTAATGCGATCGTATGGACTTCGACTGCATGTCAGATGTGACGAGGTTTGTCGACGTCATTTTGGCCGTCGCCATCTTGTTTTTTGTTGCAGCCAGAAGTGACACGAGAGTGGGCGGAGCTACGTTCAATAAGACTTGGTGTAGTTGTTACAGTTAACTTTTCCTGAAGGGAAGAACACACCGAAAGGGTTAAAGTTGTAAGAAGAAAATACGGATGACTCCATGGTAGAGACCTGTCAATCATTTCTATAGACTTCTATACAACCAGAGGAGTCGCTCCCTGGTGGTCAGGAGAGAGCTTTAACACATGAAGTGTAGACTTCTATACAACCAGAGGAGTCGCCCCCTGGTGGCCAGGAGAGATAATGCAGCTTTAACACATGAAGCATATACTTCTATACAACCGGAGGAGTCACCCCCTGGTGGTCAGGAGAGATAATGCAGCTTCAACACATGAAGCATATACTTCTATACAACCAGAGGAGTCGCCCCCTGGTGGTCAGGAGAGATAATGCAGCTTTAACACATGAAGCATACACTTCTATACAACCAGAGGAGTCGCCCCCTGGTGGTCAGGAGGGATAATGCAGCTTTAACACATGAAGCATATACTTCTATACAACCGGAGGAGTCGCCCCCTGGTGGTCAGGAGAGATAATGCAGCTTTAACACATGAAGCATACACTTCTATACAACCAGAGGAGCCGCCCCCTGGTGGTCAGGAGGGATAATGCAGCTTTAACACATGAAGCATATACTTCTATACAACCGGAGGAGTCGCCCCCTGGTGGTCAGGAGAGATAATGCAGCTTTAACACATGAAGCATACACTTCTATACAACCAGAGGAGTCGCCCCCTGGTGGTCAGGAGAGAATGCAGCTTTAACACATGAAGCATAGACTTCTATACAACCAGAGGAGTCACCCCCTGGTGGTCAGGAGAGTAAACGCAGGTTTAAGATCCAACGGTGTAATATAGGACTTCAGTCTACAGCCGTGCAGCAGCAGTGAGGTCATAATGTTCATTGTAAAAAGAAAAGTTTGATAAAAGTTGATAATTGGCCAGAACGTGGTCTTAGAATGAAGGTTTTTGGTATTTCAGAAGGTATGCCCGTCTTGTAAGTGTTAAACTTGTTATACAGTTTGTTTTTGTGAGGATGCCGTAAGCCAAAAGGTTATTAAATTGTTAATACATTTATATATACAGTGATGAATGAGCAAATATGTGTTGTTTACATTTTTTTTTACTAATAATAATATAAATTAAGTCCCTATGAATAAAAGAGGCACAGGGCGTCCGACTAAATCGTGTGTTGCACAGTTAGGACACGCGCCAAAGAAAACAGTTTCTTAGGAACTAATATTTAAACTTCATTGTTGACTGATTTCGACCACTTGGGTCTGGACCACAGCGGTCCAAAAGGAGGCTTCAGCGGAGCGAAGACAAACACCCGAAAGCGTCAAATGTTTTTGCAGGAAATCTGTACCCGGCGACGCCGAGTCCTATTGTGGACGTCCCAGTGAGAGAGAGGGGGTTCACACCACCACCTTCACCGCGATAATACACACAAAACACACAGAAATATCAGCATTCAGCCTCTGCAGTTCCCAGGGCCCAATCCAGCCACACACACACACACACACACACACACACCTCATGCACACACACACACCTCATACACACAGCGACCACACATGCAAACACTCAGCGGCCCCCCGGCCCCTCGGCCCCCCGGCCCCCCACCGCTGGTGGGGCGAGGGCCACCGTTGGGGTGAGTTTTCTTACACTTGGCTGTGAGTGGTGTTTACTCTGCGAGGGCGCCGCGGTGAGAGGTGCATGCTGGGAGGTCGGAGCGGCTGCAGATCTACCGTACCGACGCGGCGGAAACGGGCCGACGGTTACGGTTTCCGCTGTTTGAGGTTCGTACGCAGGGAAGGCCCCGCGGAACCCGAAGGGGAACCGGTTCTGAATGAGGGGGAAACCCGGAGGATGGAGGCGGTGCGGAGTTGAGGGTTCTGCTGTCGGTTCTTTAGAAGTTCTGGAGAGAGACGTCCTCGTCTCAAACCTCCTCTCTCTGTCTCTTTGTCGCTTTGCTTCTTTGTCTCTCTGTCTCTTTGTCTCTCCGTCTCTCTCTCTGTTTATCTCTTTGTCTCTTGCTTCTCTGTCCCTTTGCTTCTCCGTCTCTTTGTCTCTTTGTCTCTTTGCTTCTTTGTCTCTCTGTCTCTTTGTCTCTTTGTCTCTTTGCTTCTTTGTCTCTCTGTCTCTTTGTCTCTTTGTCTCTTTGCTTCTTTGTCTCTCTGTCTCTTTGTCTCTCTGTCTCTTTGTCTCTCTGTCTCTCTGTCTCTCCGTCTCTCTCTCTGTTTATCTCTTTGTCTCTTGCTTCTCTGTCCCTTTGTTTCTCCGTCTCTTTGTCTCTTTGCTTCTTTGTCTCTCTGTCTCTTTGTCTCTCTGTCTCTTTGCTTCTTTGTCTCTCTGTCTCTTTGCTTCTTTGTCTCTCTGTCTCTCTGTCTCTTTGTCTCTCTGTCTCTCCGTCTCTTTGTCTCTCTGTCTCTCTGTCTCTTTGTCTCTCTGTCTCTTTGTATCTCTGTCTCTCTGTCTCTTTGTATCTCTGTCTCTCTGTCTCTCTGTCTCTCTGTCTCTTTGTCTCTCCATCTCTTTGTCTCTTTGTCTCTTTGCTCATTTGTCTCTCTGTCTTTCTGTCTCTTTGTATCTTTGTCTCTCTGTCTCTCTGTCTCTCTGTTTCTTTATCTCTTTGCTCATTTGTCTCTTTGTCTCTTTTCTTCTTTGTCTCTTTGTCTCTTTGTCTCTCTGTTTCTTTATCTCTTTGCTCATTTGTCTCTTTGTCTCTTTTCTTCTTTGTCTCTTTGTCTCTTTGTCTCTCTGTTTCTTTATCTCTTTGCTCATTTGTCTCTCTGTCTTTCTGTCTCTTTGTATCTTTGTCTCTCTGTCTCTCTGTTTCTTTGTCTCTTGGCTCATTTGTCTCTTTGTCTCTTTTCTTCTTTGTCTCTCTGTCTCTTTGTCTCTTTGTCTCTCTGTCTCTCTGTCTCTTTGTCTCTTGGCTCATTTGTCTCTTTGTCTCCTTTCTTCTTTGTCTCTTTGTCTCTTTGTCTCTCTGTTTCTTTATCTCTTTGCTCATTTGTCTCTCTGTCTTTCTGTCTCTTTGTATCTTTGTCTCTCTGTCTCTCTGTTTCTTTGTCTCTTTGCTCATTTGTCTCTTTGTCTCTTTTCTTCTTTGTCTCTCTGTCTCTTTGTCTCTCTGTCTCTTTGTCTCTCTGTCTCTTTGTCTCTTGGCTCATTTGTCTCTTTGTCTCCTTTCTTCTTTGTCTCTCTGTCTCTTTGTCTCTTTGTCTCTTTGATCATTTGTCTCTCTGTCTTTCTGTCTCTTTGTCTCTCTGAGTCTATAAAATCCTCACAACCCGCCCCCCGTCCTTCACCAGACGCAGTGCAGCGTTTCTGCATCTCGTCCTTCACTGTTGAAGCACAAGTGTTGCCACTGGAGACAAGTTCAAGCCGGGGGCCCGATCCCGTGGCCCCTCCCTCGGGCGCAAGGTGACGGCCATCAGGGCGAGGGAGAGCGGACGGCTCCCAAAAAAACAGCTGCCAGCCTGTAGGATGCCGTGGACCGGGCCGGGACCGGCAGAGAGAAGGGGGCCAAGGTTGAGCCCCCATGAGGAGAGTCTGGAGGCGGCGCCGGCACCACTGGGCCTCCATCTGTCCCCCGATCCTCCACCGTAACCTTTCCTTCATTCAGGAAATCACTAACTTTTCCCATTTGTCCTTACAAACTGATACATGAAGTAGGTATTAGTATAAATAGGTTCTAATTATCACATCTGCCGTGACGCAGGGCATCTGTCGCCATTAAGTGGAAGTGGAGCACCTAATTATGCAACTGCACCGCCGTCTGTGCCGCCTGGTCGCCGAGGAAGACGAAACTTCATTTGCAGGAACATGAGCGCTTAAAAAAAACGACTTGGCAAAGCGGCGCGGTTCTTCTTTGGCCTCCATGAGACGATCAGGACATGAGGTGTGAATTATTCCTCTTCCCTCTAACATGTTCACCGCTACCCAGCTAGCTAGCCGTACCACATGTACCGGCATCAAAACAGGAAGTCAGTGGTAAAGCCCGCCTCTTTCTCCATTCAATTGGCCGCCTGGACCAAAGTGGAACGTTGACTAGAAACTAGAGATTGAGACATAAACTCATGTTTACAATGTTTACTGAGGGAATACATCAAGAGAAGTAGAGTCATTTATATAGACTTCTATACAACCAGAGGAGTCACCCCCTGGTGGTCAGGAGAGAGAATGCAGCTTTAACACATGAAGCACATACTTCTATACAACCAGAGGAGTCGCCTCCCGGTGGTCAGGAGAGAGAATGCAGCTTTAACACATGAAGCACAGACTTCTATACAACCAGAGGAGTCGCCTCCTGGTGGTCAGGAGAGAGAATGCAGCTTTAACACTCTTTTTTTTGTTGCCTCTCAATATTCAATTTATTAACACAAAATTAGAAGTCATCATTTCAAAGTGATTAAATATTTCACTTTAAAATGATCAGACTCAAACTCAAAGTTTATAAAATAGAACAATCCTTTTTTTATTCCAGGTTATTCTCTTGGAGGCAGTACAAGGGTTAAAAGGCCGGAGCCAAACTTTACCGCAATGCGTGCAGCAGAAACGCTGGTCGTTCTCTCGAGTCTAAACAATATGGACGTGGAATTTTCTGTACATTTTCTCCGACGGCGGAGTACCTGATACTTTTGTGGGCCCGGTGCAGTCTGGGAAAGCGGAGCTAACCTTCGTTAGAAGTGAGCATATGTTACAGGTGGTGTGGAAAAGCGGCAGCGAGTCTGGCAGCGGAGCGCGCGAGGAATCCGCTGCCAGGGCGAGAGCGCCGGTGCCAAGGTGAAACCGGAGTGTGCGTCCATACAGCTGAGCTCAACACACACACACACACACACACACACACACACACACACATGTGCATAGTGGAAGAGGGGAAAAAAATAAATGCAGACGATATGAATGAGAGTGAGTCACTCACAATTACAGCCCAGCCACAACAACAACAACAAAAAACAAAAACTGGGACACACTTTTCCTGTAAATCTCCATTTCGTGAGAAATAAATAATCTATTCGGCTATAAATACCCTTCAGTCCGTGTTCATAGAGTGGGATAATGTGAACCATGCCAGTGTGTGTGTGTGCGTGTGATGTGGTGATACGACAGCTGTATTATCTGGCGTGTGTGTGTGTGTGTGTGTGTGTGTGTGTGTGTAGGTTCATCGTGTCTGTATGATAAATGGCAGCCAGGCATCGGGTTCAGAGGCTCACATGGACTCCCGTTTGTGCCGGATATCTTTATTTCTTTGTTTTTGTTGTGACTCCACACACGCACACACAAACACACAAACACAACAAGGTGTTTTTAAGTGTTCCTCTCCTCACTGCTGTATCATGTTTTGCTTTTTTGGCATTTTTCTACACACTCCCACGCTTCTTTCTTTCTTCCCTTCCCTTCATTTCATTTTTTTTTTATCCTGTTTCCCCTCATCTGACAGAGTGCATTTTTACTGGAAGAGTAATTTTCCCCACTCTCTTTTACCCCTGTGGGGTGAGGTAGTGTGTGGGTGTGGGTGGTAAGGGGTGATGGAGCTTTTTTTTTTTTTTTTTTAAAGGGTGAGCTGAAGGGTGTCTTCTGTCCACCACATCCTCCTTCCTGATCCAGGAAAACATGCATGGTTCCAGGCCCCCCCCCCCCCCCAGTCTGCCAGCCCCATCCTCAGCCAGGGACTTTCCAGAGCCGCCCTGCCCAGCTGAGGAGCGCGCTCGTCAGCCTCGGTCAGGCGGCTGCTCCCTGTGCGCTTTATCCTCCAAACACAGTGGAGATATCGTAGCCTGTAATCGTGACGATCAAAGAGAGTTCAAATAAAAAGCACACGGGTAAATTAAAGTATATGCAAGTGGTTAATAACAACGAGATATTTACGAGATCAAAAAGTGTTGGGTTACTTTCTCTAATAAAAGTCCTTCTTCAGAGTCTGGTGTGATTCAGCTCTACAGGTGTGATCCCGGATCTCAAACACACGGAGCCTTCGTGATAAAGTCCCGTCATAAACAATACTGTAAAACCAGGATTATACAGCTGACCCCTTTACAACTCCTGGGTGATCTCACATTTGCTCACACGGCTGAAACTCTGCCTCTTTATTGGGGCGGTAAAGTCAAGCGAGTGGTTCCATATATTTTAAATTGACCCATCGCGGGCGAGTCTTCTGGTTGTATAGAAGCATATGCTTCATGTGTTGAAGCTGAATTCTCTCTCCTGACCACCAGGGGGTAACTCCTCTGGTTGTATAGAAGTATATGCTTCATGTGTTAAAGCTGCATTCTCTCTCCTAACCTCCTCTGGTTGTGTAGAAGTAGATATTTCGTGTGTTAAAGCTGCATTCTCTCTCCTGACCACCAGGGGCGACTCCTCTGGTTGTATAGAAGTATATGCTTCATGTGTTAAAGCTGCATTCTCTCTCCTGACCACCAGGGGGCGACTCCTCTGGTTGTATAGAAGTATATGCTTCATGTGTTAAAGCTGCATTCTCTCTCCTGACCACCAGGGATTGACTCCTCTGGTTGTATAGAAGTCTTTATAAATGACTCTACTTCTCTTGATGTATTCCCTCAGTAAACATTGTAAACATGAGTTTATGTCTCAATCTCTAGTTTCAAGTCTTCTTCAATACAGCATGATGTTCATTTAGTAAATTATGGTCATTTAGAGTCAAACAGACCATAAAGCAGGGGACGCTTTAGGGGCGGGGCTACAAGGTGATTGACAGGTCGACACCAGAGACGTATACGGCGTCTCTACGTCACTCCTTAGTCCAAATATGAAGAAAGCTTATGTTCTAAACGTTAGAACATAAACTGAACAAACAAGCATTCTCAAGAGAAACAAAAAAAATCACACTCAAAAAACACGGCTCAGGAACTCGTTTTATTTGTTTTACTTCTTCAAAACGCTTGACCTTTTTAAAGACCGACCCACGCACGCACACACACACACACACACACACACACACACACACACACACACACACACACACACACACCACCCTGTGAAATATCACCTGACGCCAGGAGCGGCTACATGGGAAAGCACCTACTTCTTAAGAGAGTTTGTGACCAAAATGAAAGCCGGCCACAACGTAAACAGCATGTCAGAGCGATGACCGGCCGTTTCCCGTTATAACTCTGCTCCACTCATCCTCCACTACTACTACTCCCAGAATATGAGCGAGATTAGAGTCGTCTGAATATAGCAAGAAGAGCCCAAACAAAAACAACTAAACCCACACAGACCATGGGCTTCCCGCTCAGGAGCAGGTGAGGCAGACGGGGAGGGGTGGAGCGTTTCCAGCCCGGACCAGGGGCCCGAACCTGGGGGAAGAGACGCAGTCAGCCTCCCTGACCGACCGCGACACAGGAGGCTGTGTCTGGAGGACGAGAACACTCAAACATACGAGAACACCCAAACATACGAGAACACAGCGTCCGCGGGCCGCGCTGACACATCGGTCTTATCTCAGTCTGACCAACACCAACGCCAACGCCCGCGGGAACAGAACCTATGAGAACACGGAGTACCGAGGACGCTCTGGAACATCACAGTGTGAAGGGTTCCATGGTGAGAGGATGGACCTGTCATTATGTCACTATGGTGTGTGTGTGTGTGTGTGTGTGTGTGTGTGTGTGTGTGTGTGTGTGTGTGTGTGTGTGTGTGTGTGTGTGTCAGTGTGTGTGTATATCTGTGTGTGTCAGTGTGTGTGTATATCTGTGTGTGTCAGTGTGTGTGTGTATGTGTGTGCGTGCGTGCGTGCGTGTGTGTGTGTGTTTGTGAGTGTGTGTGTGTTTGTGTATATCTGTGTGTGTCAGTGTGAGTGTGTGTCAGTGTGTGTGTGTGTGTGCGTGCGTGTGTGTGTGTGTGTTTGTGTGTGTGTGTGTGTGTGTGTGTGTCAGTGTGAGTGAGTGTGTATGTGTGCGTGTTTGTCTGTATGTGTGTGTGTATATCTGTGCGTGTGTGTCAGTGTGTGTGTGTTTGTGTGTGTATATGTGTGTGTGTGTGTGTGTGTGTGTGTGCGTGTTTGTCTGTATGTGTGTGTGTATATCTGGTGCGTGTGTGTCAGTGTGTGTATGTGTGTGTATGTGTGTATGTGTGTATATGTGTGTGTATATGTGTGTATGTGTATGTGTGTATGTTTGTATGTGTGTGTGTGTATGTTTGTATGCATGTGTGTATATCTGTGTGTGTCTGTGTGTCGGTGTGTGTGTGTGTATGTTTGTATGTGTGTGTGTGTGTGTGTGTGTGTGTGTGTGTGTGTGTGTGTGTGTGTGTGTGTGTGTGTGTGTGTGTGTGTGTGACGGGACGGAGTCGAGGTCAGCATGATACCAGCATCCTGGAAGGGAATCGACCAAAAAATACCAGGACAGAGGACGTGATCTGTAAACAATACGCACCCACGGTGGCATATGAGCTCTCAGTGGGCGACTGACTGTCAGTGACACACACACACACACACACACACACACACACACACACACACACACACACACACACACCACATTATACGGTTGACTATGAAAGGACGTGGGCTCATAACTCCGGTCCCCCGCGGCAGCAGAGACCCAGTCACTGTCAGGCGGAGAGGAGAAAAAAAACAAAAAAACAAAGAGATGGAAAAATGGAGCAAAATAAAGGCGGAAGAGGAGACAGCCACGGTGTGATTAGAATAAACGGGGGAGAGATGAAGGATAAGTGGGACAGAGGCTACTACCTCTCCTTTAATATAGCCGGGAACCCCCCCCCCCCTCCTCCCCCCTCCTCCCCCACGCGCCTCCCATGACTGAGGGGACGACAGGTTTGGGTGATTTTCTAATAACCGGCGGCCTCAGGTTATTGTGTGTGTGTGTGTGTGTGTGTGTGTGTGTGTGTGTGTGTGTGTGTGTGTGTGTGTGTGTGTGTGTGTCGTCTATACAGAAGGAATACAGTCCCAGGTAATGATGGGAGATATTGTGGAGCTGGAAGGAGCGAGAGAGAGAGAGAGAGAGAGAGAGAGAGAGAGAGAGAGAGAGAAGGCCTTTTACACAAAATACTCAAGTGCAAATATTTCACGTCAAAGCGACTCACACTAGCAGTGTGGCTCATTTTGCGACATTTGCTACACTTTTCCATAAAAAAAAGGTTTGAATAAGTTTGTGGAAAGCTGAACAGATACTTTATGTTTGAGTTTTTTCGTGAAACAAGTTCATTTGAGTTCCCCTCTGGTAAACAGTTACAGATTACAATAAAAGTCGGGTTACAAGCCGCTACTAGCTTCGGTCAGTGTCCCCGTTAGCTCCCCGCTATAGCTAGCTAGCGCTCCTGCTAGCGCTCCTGCAAGCTCCCAGACAAACCCCCGGCTCGACACCCGACTCGGGCAGAGGAGACGCGGCCAGTAGGAGCAGCAGCGGGGAGCTAGCAGCAGTGCTAGCTAGCAGCAGCGCAAGCTAGTACTGCTGCTGCTAGCTAGCTACAACGGCTTGTAACCCGACTTTTACGTATACGTCTTGGGCTTTTACTGTGAAAGGTAAGAGAGGAAGGAGTGGATCTGGTCTGTGCGGTCTCCGTAAAGGTTGTTAAAAAAGTAATAAAGTTTGTCGTCTTGGTTTCGTTTTTTTGTATGTGTCTGTTCAGCACAACGTGATTGGTTGACCTCAGCCTTTAATGTGGAAAAACCTGAGGCCCAAAAATATATACTTGTGCTCCGTTTGACGATAACAACATTTAAAAAATATATATTGAAGTGCGAATGAATCGCCGTTATTTATGGGCTTCGTCTGGACCTCGTCTTTTCATCTTGTGTTGATTCTGGCGCCCCCTGTGGACACACGCGGTAGTGCTCTGATTCACCAGAATCCGACTCTGATTTGCAGCAAACACTGCAGATGTGTGTGTGTGTGTGTGTGTGTGTGTGTGTGTGTGTGTGTGTGTGTGTGTGTGTGTGTGTGTGTGTGTGTGTGTGTGTGTGTGTGTGTGTACTGGAACTAAAGCTTTAAACAAGAGGTCGACTGATGGCGGATCTCAAAAAAGTCCAGATAAGAGAAATAAATGCTGACTTCTCCTGTAAACACACACACACACACACACACACACACACACACACATACACACACACACACACACACACACAGACACACACATCATATATGTGTGTGAATTATGGACATCCAGCATGCCGGCGGATACAAAAACCACAGCAGGGAGCGAGGACGTTGTGCGGATCTTTTCACACACACACACACACACACACACACACACACACACACACACACACACACACACACACACACACACACACACAAACAGCGTGCAGCCATATGGTCAGATCATGAGCGTAATGAGAAACACTTCTGGAGGGACTAATAGTGTACGGAGGAGACAGAAGGGAGAGCAGGAAACAGCTCCGTTAGCAGAAGATGTGAATGAACTCAAACAAATGAGGTGAGACCACAGAGGTTCAGGTGTTTACTCCTCCGGTGAGAACAAACAACAACAACCTGCGCTTGTTGTCGCCTCGCTGGAACAAAAACACGATAAAGTCGGTGTAGTGGAATGACGTCATCGAAGTGAAGCAGATGTTTCTCTCTGGTGTTGCGTCATCGGACATGACGTCATGAGACCTGAGCGTTTTACTTGTTTCATGATCCATTACTTTGCTCGTCTTCATTGATGATCAGTGGAACACGTTTCCCCCGTTAGCTAAGTACATAAAACACTAACAGGGTAGTGATCCTGAATTATTGACCGCTGAGTCTCTGAGCTGCTGATGTTTTGTCTGGACGCTGAAGAAGAAAGTTTGTTTATGGAAAGAGCCGCAGAGGAGAATTCAGAGTGTTGTTGTTCAGGAAGACCCCCACACACACACACACACACACACACACACACACACACACACACACACACACACACACACACACACACAGACAGACACACACACACACATACACACACACACAGACAGACACACACACACAGACAGACACACACACACACATACACACACACACACAGACAGACACACACACACAGACAGACACACACACAGACAGACACACACACATACAGACACACACACACACAGACAGACACACACACACAGACACACACACACATACACACACACACGCACACACACACACACACAGATAGACACACACACATATACAGACACATACACCCACACAAACACACACACAGACACATACACACACACACACACACACACACACACACAGAGAGACAGACACACACGCATATACAGACACATACACACACACAAACACACACACACAGACACATACACACACACACGCACACACACACACACATACACACACAGACAGATACACGCGCACACACATATACGTGCACACACAGACACACAACAGACACACACACAAACACAAACACAGACAGACAGACACAGGCGCACACACACACACATAGACACATGCACACACACGCGCACACACATATACGTGCACACACACAGACACAAACAGACACACACGCACACACACATACAGACACACACACATACGCACGCACACACACAGACACACACAGACAGACAGATACACGCACACACATATACGTGCACACACACAGGCACAAAAAGACACACAGATACACACACACACATACACACACAGACACACACAAACACACACAGACATATGCGCACACACACATACGGGCACACACACAAACACACACACAGACACACACACAAACACACACACACACAGACCCACACACACACAAACACACACACACACACACAGACCCACACTCACACACAGACCCACACACACACAGACCCAAACACACACACACACACAGACCCACACACACAGACCCACACACACACACAGACACACACAAACACACACACACACACAGACCCACACACACACACAGACCCACACACACACACACACACAGACCCCCACACACAAACACACACACACACACACACAGACCCACACACACACACAGACCCACACACACACACACACAGACCCCCACACACAAACACACACACACAGACCCACACACCCACACAGACCCACACACACACAGACCCCCACACACAAACACACACACAGACCCACACACACACACACACAGACCCACACACCCACACACACACACAGACCCCCACACACACACAGACCCACACACACACAGACCCACACACACACACACACACACACTCACTAGCTGCAGTGTTTCTGACAACAGAACCTCCGCAGCTCGTTTACTGGAATGTGTTTTTGAAAGAAAGAAGAGAACAACAGACTCTCTGCTCCCGGTTTCTCCTGTAAGAGCGTCACTATTCTCAGTGTATCATCTTTCCAACGGTCCTTGAACACATCACGTGCAACTAAACACTTGAGTCAGAAAAAGAAAAGAAAAAAAGAAGCTTAAAATTGTGATATTTCATCAACAACATTTTTTTAAGTCCACGTCACATTTGAAAGCGGACCCCTGAATGAACCGTTCTCTTTCAGCAGAATCTGTTAAGAACATTTACTGTGAGCTCAGAAGCCAGTAATGGATTCAGCTGAGACCAACAGTCTCGTGAAGAAGAGTCCATGAGGCAGAGGAGGCGACATGTAAATAGTTCAATATTTACAGCGCGGAAAGCATCTTTCTTATTAGTCTAACGTCGGCAACGTTTAAATGTTTGGATTCCATTGTTTTCCAAAGGAAATTCAACTTACATGTCTTTCTTTTTGCATGTGTTATGGCATCATAACTGTGTTTTTAGAGTTCTGTCCACAGAAACGGCCTCAACCAGCTCGCGGGCTCAGAGGGTTAAAACAACACCGGCGTCCGTTTGAAGCAGCGAAGTCAGATGAAGAAGTGCTGACGCGGCTTCAGCCGGCTGGTCACGCGGTTCCCGTGCCGGAGAACGCCGACTCAGCTGCAGCGCCTACCTGTTGACTCACGGGGATGACATCACCACCGTGACTGTTCTGGTTTCACCCAACGAGACACCGGAGCTGAGAGAGAGAGAGAGAGAGAGAGAGAGAGGGATGAGGGATGAGGGATGAGGGACGGAGAGACGGGATCAGGTGACCATGAGGTCATCGCCTGCAGGAGAGAGCTGGGTCAGCAGATCCCACACCTGAGAAAGAGGGATGATGAGTCCACGATGGAGACAGAGAATGAGAGAGAGAGAGAGAGAGAGAGAGAGAAAGAGAGAGAGAGAGAGAGGTCAAAGTTTGAGTTCTTGGAGAGTTTCTCCAGTTGCCATTTTGTTTCTGGAGCAGAAAACACACCACAGCCTGCATGAGTAAGCTAGTACAGCTCTGAGCTATGTAATCAAGACAGAATAGTAGTGTGTGTGTGTGTGTGTGTGTGTGTGTGTGTGTGTGTGTGTGTGTGTGTGTGTGTGTGTGTGTGTGTGTGTGTGTGTGTGCTGCTGAGTCAGTTCTATCTGTTCATTTCCTCAGTGAGGACCGTGAGCTCCACTGATGTGGTCACCACAGACCGGCCCAGACCAAACCGAGCCCAACCGAGCCGAGCCAGACCAGACCAGACCAGACCAGACCAGGGGAATAAAACAACACGCAGCTGCCTCCCTCCGACTCAGCCCAGCGTACATTAATCCGTCAGGGCGGGGAAGAAGGCGTCTTTCCAGGCAGAGCCACAGCCCGGTCCAGGAAAGAGCCGCTTCCTGCACCTGGATGAGGACAACGAGGTCAGCCGGCGTGTGTGGCCTTGAGCGGTAATACGGATCATGAACCTCACGGACCGGAGTCATGGACCGGAGTCACGGACCGGAGTCACGGCCCGGAGTCACCAGCACAAAAGAAAAAAGGGAGCAAATATAACTTCTAGAGCACTTTTCCAAATCCAAATTGTTGTTTGAATACAGCAGCCGCTCTACTAGGCTCAAGACTAGCAATATAGTTATTTTTCTTCATAAAAACACACAATTTAAATGATAAGGAAATAAAAGATTGTATTTGTATCGATTGATTTAATGATTAGAGTTATTGGAAACAGCTCATAATTTATATCACGCTCTATATATATATATATATATATATAGTGCTGCTAACGTTACTAGCTCTCCTCCTGTTGGTTCTCTGTTAGCGGTACTGCAAACATTACTAGCTCTACTCCTGGTGGTTCTCCATTCGCAGTAATGCTAACGTTACTAGATCTCCTGTTGGTTCTTCATTAGCAGCACTGCTAACATTACTGCTAACATTACTAGCTCTCCTGTTGGTTCTCTGTTAGCGGTGCTGCTAACGGAGAACCTCCTGTTTGCTTTCCTCCTGTTGGTCTAAACATCGATTGGTTGTTCACAAAGTCACATGATCAGAGACTAGATGATGTCATGATCACATGTTCTACTGGATACTGGAGGAGAATCATCGGTAAAACTGGTGGTGACACAAATAAGTGAATCGACGCGCTCAAGTCAAATCAAACTTTGTTTTTAAAAGTGACAACAGAGTGAGTCTGCGGCTGACAATGTAAACACACATGAGTGAAACGATGAGTGGTCCCAGCACAGGTCTGACTGGTCTGACTGGTCCCAGTGAGTCACCCTGGAGCTGCTTTCAGACGAGAG
The DNA here is from genome assembly GCF_910589615.1 of Taurulus bubalis. NCBI lineage: Eukaryota > Metazoa > Chordata > Actinopteri > Perciformes > Cottidae > Taurulus > Taurulus bubalis. Next base: position 2,850,905 of record NC_136599.1, read on the forward strand.
GCAAAGACTCATTCACATGTTTCTAATCTGACCTTGATGGGTTTCATCCCGCTGGACTCTTTAAGCTCCGCCCACACATACTCATCTTGACACACACACACACACACACACACACACACACACATACTCAAAAAATGCACATGGGCTAAAAAGACTATCTGCTTGATCTAACTTACCATACGGTGTGTTTACATCTGAGGCTTCTGTTTTTTTTATCGGTTTTAGGAATCAGCTGTTGGTCTGTCGTGCATCATCAGCACAAACTCTCTCTCCTCCTGTCTGCAGACAGCTGCGGCCTCTTTTTGAGTTGGCATCTTCTTCTTTTTTGACCAGGGGGCAAAGAAAAGTATATATATATAAATAAATAAAAAGAGCCCCCCGCCCCCCAACTCAACATCAAATTTGCTCCTCCACCTGCCGGTTTCCCCCGGCGACGGCGAGAGCCACCAAACCGAGGAGGAAGAGGGATGAAAGGAACCGGGCTGACATGAGTATGTGTATATATATATACTTTATACTAAGAAAATACATATGAAGGCAGAGGAGTTCTGATCTGTTTTATATATTTATAGTGGTATATGATAATAACCAGTCTCCTTAGCCCCAGCGCTAAATCCCTTGTCAGACAAAGCCTCAGATATCAACCACTTTGCATTTCTTTCCAGCCCAAAAACTGAAATATGACTTACTTATGGATAAACAATACTTGCTTGGTATGTTTTGGTGCATCTGCTTGAGCAGAGCTCCTCTGTTGTGGAACCAGAGGTGTTCAACTTCCAGGAAGAAAGTTAGGGCATTTTTGCTATCAGGGACCTAAACCTACGGTACACGAAATGTGCACTAAATGAATTACTACAAAGTCAAACTTTGCAGAGATACTGTTAACACATAGTGCTATATTATAGTATAACTAAAAGTGATGATATGCATAATTAATAAGAGGAAATACATTGTATTTTCTTTCCTGTGTTCTATCATCAAACACATATACTGCTATATGAACCAGTCTATCTTAACTAGTCTCACAAGGGGTTTCTGTATATTATACCCTTGTGGTGGAGGATGTATTCTGTATTTAGTATGGGTATGCAAAACCATTCACATTTTTTTTTTTTTTATGGGTTAGGCTAAAGAGGTTGACCACAAAGAGGACTCTGGATTGTATTCAAATTCAAGACCACAACTTACGGCAACGTCACTAAACCGTATGATTTATTTGTTAAGATCATTACCGTGATGGATCATAAGAAAAATACGTAAAATCCACCTGTGCAACGCCTTCTACAAACACATACAGAATATATGGCAATAAAAGAGGCGGATGAGGAGGAATTGTTGTGTTTTTAGGAGTAATGTGGAACTTCCAGAGGAATTAGAGGAGTGACTTCTTTTTTTTTTATCATAAGTGTGTCATGCACTCAGACTGAATTTATTGTTTACATCATTCAACAAGCAAAAAGTGTGACACATTTGAGAAGCTTGTAGACGATCAAATGTGAGGATTTGATGCTTTCCTTTTTAGATTAAACTGCTTCCGATATGATTGGAACAGGAAGCACCGCCAGAACAAAAACAAACACGTGTCCCTGAACGCATCCTGCAGCCGAACGAGTCAGAGTGTGTGAGCGCGTTAGCGTGTCGGTCGCTACACTCGTTTTGTGGCGACGTTCAAATAGTTTGTGATGAGACACGGGTTGTGATGGCGTTTCACGTGAAGTTTGCAGGAAGTGATGTACTGAAAATGTCATTTTATGTTCAGCTTTTTTTTTTAACTCTTGCGTTCTTCACCCCTGAAGTTAGAGGTGATCCGGCTTTAAAAGAGACTTGTTTTATTTGGAAATAACCGCTGTGCAATCGATATAATTCGTGCCCATGTGAAGAGGTGTTCGTGTGGATTTGGAGAAATTGAATTGAATTTGGTGTAATTGTGACATTCTGACATTTTATTGGCAAAGCAACAGATCACTTCATCAAAAGAAACTCCCAAGAGATCAGAGGATGACTCATCACTTGAAGCCTTATTTAAAATGAACTCTTCGCTCTGCATTTAAAGTATTTATCTCTGGTTTTACATCAAAAAGAATGCAGTGCCCAGCGGTAAGAATAATGCAACAATGTGTCTGAATAATGAGGACAAACAGATTCACAGAAAAAAATAGAAACAGAGAGAGAGAGAGGAGGAAGTAGAGAAAGTGGGTGAGAGAGAGAGGGATCCGAAGATGACACATGAGAGTTTAAAGAGCTTTTTGTGTAAATGAGGCCTTTTCCTTCCGTACACTTGCAGGATGAGACGCACGCAGGAATAAAGGAGGGAGAAAAGAGGGGGAGGGAACGCGTCTTTGATGTCGGAGCGTCTTTGTCCGTGTCTTCCTCCAGTGCAACCTCCAGAGCGCCGTCTTCACGCCATCCCCTCGTCGGTGGTTAGGGAGTAGATCCCTGCATCTCACGTCCCGGTCGTCCCTCCCCTCCTCCCCCTCCTGCCTCTCTAATTGCCTCTCTTACCCTCTAGCCTGCCCCAGCCTCACTGAGCTCTCTGCAGACTGCTGGAGAACCCACGTGGACGGGTGAGGACGCCGAGGGTCCCCGGTGTCCCCGGTGTCCCCGGTGTCCCCGGTGTCCCCGGTGTCCCCGGTGTCCCCGGTGTCCCCGGTGTCCCTGCTGCAGAACCTCCCTGGGACACGAGGCACTTCCTGGTGGACCGGACCGGATAGATTCATCCTGGAGGAGCTGAACACAGATGCTCACGTGGGAATGTTTTACCGAATTGAACCGCGATCAGTGCCATTTACGTTCAGTACCAGTGCTACAGGCAAGACATCAAATACTGTGTTTACATGCAGGTGGTTTCATGTACATGTTACATGCATGTGGTTACATGTTACATGGAGGTGGTTACATGGTACATGTTACATGTAGGTGGTTACATGGTACATGGAGGTGGTTACATGTTACATGTTACATGTAGGTGGTTACATGTTACATGCAGGTGGTTACATGGTACATGTTACATGTAGGTGGTTACATGTTACATGCAGGTGGTTTCATGTACATGTTACATGCATGTGGTTACATGGTACATGTTACATGCATGTGGCTACATGTATATGTTACATGTTACATGTAGGTGGTTACATGTTACATGCAGGTGGTTACATGTACATGTTACATGCAGGTGGTTACATGTTACATGTCACATGCATGTGGCTACATGTGTATGTTACATGCATGTGGCTACATGTATATGTTACATGCATGTGGCTACATGTATATGTTACATGCATGTGGTTACATGCAGGTGGTTACATGTTACATGGAGGTGGTTACATGTACATGTTACATGCAGGTGGTTACATGTTACATGTCACATGCATGTGGCTACATGTACATGTTACATGCATATGGCTACATGTATATGTTACATGCATGTGGCTACATGTATATGTTACATGCATGTGGTTACATGCAGGTGGTTACATGTTACATGGAGGTGGTTACATGTACATGTTACATGCAGGTGGTTACATGTATATGCTACATGCATGTGGCTACATGTATATGTTACATGCATGTGGCTACATGTATATGTTACATGCATGTGGCTACATGTATATGTTACATGCATGTGGCTACATGTATATGTTACATGCAGGTGGTTACATGTATATGTTACATGCATGTGGCTACATGTATATGTTACATGCATGTGGCTAAATGTTACATGCAGGTGGTTACATGTTACATGCAGGTGGTTACATGTTACATGGAGGTGGTTACATGTATATGTTACATGCATGTGGCTACATGTACATGTTACATGCATGTGGTTACATGTATATGTTACATGTATATGTTACATGCATGTGGTTACAAACCTAATTCTTCACGCAGGTGGAGGTAGAATAAATCCCTGAACATTTTAGTTAACGCCGGCTAGCACATTTTGTTGGCTTGTTGTTGTTTTTTAATAAAGGCTAAAGAATGTATCTTAAGTGGTTGTGAGTGTTACTTGGGAAAGTTAATATCAACCAACGGGATTATTAGCCGACCGCCACGCTACTCTGTCAGCAGGAGAGCAGGACGGGAGCTCCTGAGAGGACGGCTGGCTAGTTAGCTAGCTAGCTAGTGAGTCAGCGATCCGCTAGCTAGCTAGTGAGTCAGCGATCCGCTAGCTAGCGCGCTAGTTCCACCACGCTTTCATGCTACACTGGTGACAGAAAATAAGCCCAACAGCTCTTCATCTCTCTGATAGCGTTGCCTTCTAGAAGGCTAAACTAAACTAGGAGACATTTTCTCTCCATCTCTGATATCTTTGCAGATATTGTAGCTCGCTAGAGCCTCGAGTCACAAGTTCTTCATCTCAAATGAATTGAATGTCGACTCAACAACGACAAAACATGAAGATACATTTTTACATGTGTAACTTTCGCCCAATATTCATGTTTGCCTTTCCTTGTCCTGTTTGCTGCCATTTCTGTAACTTTCCGTCACCGACAATCTGATATTCCCGCTCACTTCTTCAGCCGGCTGAGCGAAGGTGAGAAAGGTACGCTGGGTTTGAACGTCTCTCTCTTTGCTCTGCGTTTTCATTTCATGCATCAAACACTATGAATGCTGTCTGAAATTTTAGTTTTTTGTATAACTATAACAACTACTTCCGTTTGAAAGTTTCAGAGGCTCGGTATTTAAGGGCTGGCAGCTCGGCCAGCTGTCAGCTGTCTGCCGGTGTGGAAGCGCCCGGAGAAATCCGGTTACTGCGGCAAACAGACGATAACCCGGCGACTCGAGTGCTTGTAAAACGGTTAAATAAAGGAGCCGTAACAGGTGGAGACAGAGTGAGGGAGTGTGTGTGTGTGTGATCAGACCTGCTGTTTGCCCTCCCCTCAGGCCTCTCGGTGTCTCTCGCCCTCTCGCTCTCTTCACTTCATCACCCAGTGTGGTGTCTCTGTACATTTTTGTTTGCGTTTGTTTGTTTTGTCGATGTCTACTTCACAACAGCTGGATATGGTTTCTACTCTTAAAGCTGAGCTTTGGGACTCATCATCTCTGTGAACACACACACACACACACACACACACTGGGAAAGTGTTGTCTCTGGTGCATTTTTTGCCGCTTTGAGACTTAAGAAACATAAGGTTGAGTGTGAACTCACATGATGGTGATATCTTTTACATGATAAGTGTTGTTGTTTTGCTTTGCCACATAAAGTGCTGCACATCTGGATATCTCCAAACAAACTGGGACTACGTTTACACACACGCTAATATTCCACTTTTATTCCTAATACAACAATATTCAGAGTTTGCTACGGGAATTAGGTCTCATTCTGAATGGAGCATTTTCCAATAGGAGCATTCTTTGGACATGCCTTTGAACCGGTGAACAGGAAGTGACCATATTTGGACTGAGGAGGAGTGACATAGACACCTATACATCTCTGATAGACCTGTCAATCACCTTGTAGCCCCGCCCCTAAAGCATCCCCTGCTTTATGGTCTGTTTGACTCTAAATGACCATAATTTACTAAATGAACATCATGCTGTATTGAAGAAGACTTGAAACTAGAGATTGAGACATAAACTCATGTTTACAATGTTTACTGAGGGAATACATCAAGAGAAGTAGAGTCACTTATATAGACTTCTATACAACCAGAGGAGTCGCCCCCTGGTGGTCAGGAGAGATAATGCAGATTTAACACATGAAGTATATACTTCTATACAACCAGAGGAGTGGCCCCCAGGTGGTCAGGAGAGATAATGCAGTGTTAACACATGAAGCATAGACTTCTATACAACCAGAGGAGTCACCCCCAGGTGGTCAGGAGAGAGAATGCAGTGTTAACACATGAAGCATAGACTTCTATACAAACAGAGGAGGTCAGTAGAGAGAATGCAGCTTTAACACATCAAGCATATACTTCTATACAACCAGAGGAGGTCAGGAGAGAGAATGCAGCTTTAACACATGAAGCATAGACTTCTATACAACCAAAGGAGTCTCCCCCTGGTGGTCAGAAGGGAGAATGCATCTTTAACACATGAAGCATAGACTTCTATACAACCAGAGGAGACGCCTCTTGATGGTCATGAGAGAGAATGCAGCTTTAACACATAAAGCATTGACTTCTATACAACCAGAGGAGTCGCCCCCCCTGGAATCAAACAAACCTTCCTGCAGTTTGGAGACAATTGCCCAAAAGAAAAGCCCAGGTTTACGGTCGGAAGGAGAAACACAGCTACTGTTAAACTTGATGAAAGACTTGGATATCAACAGGTGTTTGGGTGGATTTGCACACATAGCACAACTGCTGACCTTTTCAAGAAGGTGGTTAAAGAATGAAAGATGGAGTTCATGCACGGCTGCACGTGAACGAGAGTAGTAGTGAAATATATTCATGCTCTTTGGTCATGTGGCTTATCCGGCATAAAGGAAAGAAAAAACAGAATATTCGCTGCATGTAAACGTAGTCAGTGGGATATATTAACCAAAGGGTGTGTGGTGTGGCGACTGCATGCATGGAAATGAGTGTGTACCTGAGTGTGTGTGTGTGTGTGTGAGAGAGAGAGAGAGAGAGAGAGCACCACGCTGTGATCCTTAATAAGTGCACTCAGTGTACGATACAAATTCCTACAAGGTGGAGATAAATACACAAGCCGCCCCCCATCCTCTTCCTCATCCCTCGTTCTTTCTCCCTCTCTCCTCCGACACATCGCGGCCCTTTCATGTGCAAAGCAGGTGGAGTCAATTGACATGCTAATGAGACGAGAGCAGCTTCACAGCGTCCCGGAGCCACTTCACCACACCGGCACACGCGTGTGCGGCGGCTGGATGTCACACACACACACACACACACACACACATGTGCGCACACACATACAGACACTCACGTTGATTCACTTTTTAATAAACAAAGGAATAACTGTATTTGTTGGTGGACTTGGACTTGTGTGACCCCATTGTTCAGGTGATGGAAGGGTGTGTGTGTGTGTGTGTGTGTGTGTGTGTGTGTGTGTGTGTGTGTGTGTGTGTGTGTGTGTGTGTGTGTGTAATATCAGATAGCCCACTCTAAAAACACAAAAGTATTGAATTATGATGGCAATTTTTGACCCAAATATTAAGACAGTTTTCTCTTTATTACTACGCACTGTCACCTGTCAATCAAAGCCTAAACTGTTATTATTCATTATGGACAAGTCATGTTCAGAGAGGAATACAGTAAGTTTTAATTTTCCCAAAGCAAATATAACATTTAGAAGTCGGGCTTTTGGTTCTGATTCAGTGTTAAAAAAAAGAAATGGACCAAAAAAAAAGGGAAATAACTGTTTTATTTTAACAAACAAATATAAAAACATGTTTCATATTGTTTTCAAATTGGATCGTGTGAGTGTGAATCTCAGTATCTCTCAAATATATTCACTAATATATATATATTAGAACCAGTTCTCACAGCCCATTATTATTAATTATCTCTCAATCTCTGAACAAATCGCGGCAGTGCATGAAAAGAAAGCGCTAAAAAGCAGACAAGACGCTCCTCTAACCGGGATACAAATGGCAGGTCGGTCGTTGACCTTTGACCTTAACGGTGGCCGTTGAACGGCGTCCTGTCCTCCGTGTCTCCGTCCACGTTGTGAGCGTCTCTCATGCAGCTGAACCTCAGAGAAGCTCAGGTGGTGAGAGCACTGAGCGGCACTTGAGGCCAGATTAACAGGTGACATTTACGAGTGTGTGTGTGTGTGTGTGTGTGTGTGTGTGTGTGTGTGTGTGTGTGTGTGTGTGAGACTGGCAGGGCCGAGGACTGAGTGATATACGGCTCCCTATCAGCAGACAGGAGTCAACTACTCCCACTACTCCCGCCCTAAAGGTCAGGCTTTACGGCCTCATCCTGATATACGCTCTTCCACACAGCAACTTGTATTTAGGAGCCCCCTGTTGAGCGTCTCCTCTGGCGTAATATTTATGAACTTATTAAAAGACTGGTTTGGTGTTTTTCACCGGTTTGCTGCATTTTATTGGAAATATAATGAAGTAACTCCATTTGACCCGTTTCCACATTTCTCGTTTCTTTGGGCCTTTTTTTATTCAGACTGAGCTGAGCTGTTCTTATTTTATTATGAAGCATGTGTGTTTAGTTTTATTTAAATCTCATTATGTAAAAGAAAACAAGTCGTTCATTGAGCATCGTCATTTATCAACTCTTTATTCTAGCGGTGAAACGTGTTCCAGAGCCAAAGCGATGACTCATAATTGCTCCTTTTACCACGAAACCAAAGGATTTTGAGTTCTACAATTATGTAAAACAGGTTGAGAAGAAGCGACTGTTTGGCTCTTCACTTGGAAAAAGACTCAGTCGTGTTTCAACATTTCACTCACGCGACTAACATCAGTCTCCATTACGTGAGACGGACTCTCAGTACGATGGTTTACCAAAACGTTTAGCAATACAGAACGTTTGAATATTGATGAAGTCAAAAGTACGGACGTTTCTCCTTCTGTTAAACTGAGACAAAGACGCTGCGAAGCTTCTGACCGATAGATAGATAGATGGATAGATAGATAGATAGATAGATAGATAGATAGATAGATAGATAGACAGACATACAGACAGACAGATAGATAGATAGATAGATAGATAGACAGACAGACAGACAGATAGATAGATAGATAGATAGATAGATAGATAGATAGATAGATAGATAGATAGATAGATAGAATGATAGATAGATAGATAGATAGATAGATAGATAGACAGATAGATAGACAGATAGATAGATAGATAGATAGATAGATAGATAGATAGATAGATAGATAGATAGATAGATAGATAGATAGATAGATAGAATGATAGATAGAATGATAGACAGATAGATAGAATGATAGATAGATAGATAGAATGATAGATAGATAGATAGATAGATAGATAGATAGATAGATAGATAGATAGATAGAATGATAGATAGAATGATAGACAGATAGATAGAATGATAGATAGATAGATAGATAGATAGATAGATAGATAGATGGATAGATAGATAGATAGACAGATAGATAGAATGATAGACAGATAGATAGATAGATAGATAGATAGATCTAGCTGTTGTAGTAATATGTTATAGCTGGTACTCTCGGCTCATAGTCAGAATATTGATTTTGCATTCCTTATAACAATATTCACAAATTCAAAACCTGTTTGCCTGTTAGAAAATAAGCAAAATCAAGAAATCTTGATCATTTTTGAATTAGTCAAATGTATAAACCTGCAGTGTTAATATGCTCTGCTCAGAGCCACTAGACTCCGTTGACAAAAACAGCAGTTTGAACCTCCTCTTCGGTTGTAAGACAAACTTTCATCTAAACGTCTTGGTTTGTCTTTCCGCTGTTACGATGATTCCTGCCTCTGGTTCAGGTTTAGAGTTAACCCTCCGTTCACCAGGACAGAAGGGAAAACAAACAGACTCCATTGATAAACCCGATTAAACACTTCAACACGACGGGAACTGAAGAAGAAAGCCGTCCGCTCGCTGCAGAAAAAAGTACCCAAGCTGGGACTTGAACCACTGATCCTCTGATTGGGGGATGGGCATGATAACCATTGAGCCACAGTCACAATTGATTGCAGGACAGACTTTAAAAATATTGGCCAACTGCGAGGGAATCTGCAGCGCAGAGCCCAGGCAGGTAAACAGTGGGCTGATGTCTGAATTTTGGGTCTTTATGTTTCTAGTTTATTGTAGAAAGACCTTAAAATAGGGTTTATCATCCAAAAACCTTCACCAATGATCTAAACATAGAGAAACAGTGTCATTATGTATGTCAAATATGCATTAATATGCTATGATTTCACTGGTTTAAATGGGCAGCATGTGGCCCCTTCACTAAAAGGACAATGAAATGCTTCTATAACTTAACCCTTTGAGATGGAAACGTATTTCATTCTCAACTGAAGAAAAACAAAAAAATGAGAATGTTGACTTTGACTTTTTCCTCAATTTCCCCATGTTTTCAATGACTGGAAAACGGTTTCTCCAGGACACACGCTGTACTCATCGGCGCTCCGGCAGTAATCAGGTGCTCCGTTTAAATATTCATGAGCGTCCTGGTGGCGCTGTGCAGTGATCTCCTTCCAGGAACAGGTGGAGCAGGAGGGCCAGGCTCCTCCTCTCCTCTGACCCAGGAGACCGGTTACCCCCCACCCCCACCCCCCCCCTCCCACGGGCAAACCACACGGCCGGAACCACAGGCCTTCGCTATTAGAAAAAGATCAATGCCGTTTTATTTATTCATCTCAGCAGCCTTCAGTGCTGCAGCCCCTCCGGCTCTGGTCCACTCTGAAGACCTTATTTAAACTTTATATGACTTCAATCTCTACTTTTGGTCGTACGCCAGCATCCTCATCCAGCATCCTCATCCTCATCATCATCATCATCATCACTGTCGTTGTCTCAATTTCAGACGTCACACCTGTTTCCAACCGCACACACGGGAGAGTCTCTCTTTGACCCGTCTTTAGTACACGGACTTTCCCTGCTGAGTCAAAAAGATCATCGTAGAGCGGCAGCTGAATGAGTCACAGCTCAGGTCTGTGTGTGTGTGTGTGTGTGTGTGTGTGTGTGTGTGTGTGTGTGTGTGTGTGTGTGTGTGTGTGTGTGTGTGTTGTGATTGGATGGGCTAGGTGACCAGAGGGGTCTAAATTTATGACTAACACTTAGACACAGGATCAATTTCCAGTAAACGTGTACAGGCTCAGAGCGGTGGACACTTTAAAGTAAGAAGATATAAATGCCTCTGAATAAAAACCATTCTCTGCATCATGCACAATGCATTTTTATTTGTTTTATTTCCCTTTTTATATTACTGCATTTCTGTTTTACAGTTCATGACGTGTCCCAAAACATCGCCACTGCTTGTTTTTCTAAATTAAAGGTGTATCAAAAATACACAAAATATGATTTTACGTTCCTTTCCAGCAGCGCCATGCATGACCTTCCCCTAGAACACTTAATGACATATTAAATATACATGATATTATCATGTCGGGCTCCTGCTTGTTTATTCGTCTGACTCAATGGAACAACGTTGGGAATGTCGGTTGGAAACGTGATCCGGCACGGGAGCCGACAACGAGCTTCATCACTAAAACCTCCCACCAGTCTTCATCATCTTCATCATCAACTCAGTCCAGGCCTCAGACTGTCGGTGTGCACTCGTCTCATATGTGCAAAGGTGTAAAAATGTGTTGCAGTTTACATCCGTGTTCGTCCAAAATCATGATCATAATTATTCGTATCAGTTCACCCTAAAATGATTCTCTCAAAGCGTTACTTAGGCCACGGTGACCTTTGACCGACAAAATATATCCTCATGCAACGGTTCGTATGATATCGAAAGAAAAAGTAACTCAGGAAAGCAAACACGAAAAAATGTACGCTCGTTGAATGAATAAAGTCTTAGTTAAGTTCAGCCAACAAAACTACGCTAAGCGAGGTTAAGGAAAAGATTTTGAAATGCTTTGTTGGATTTAAACAAAACCACGTAGTTATGATGAGGAAAAGATCGTAAATACTTTGTTGGATTAAAGCAACACAACTACGTTATGTTTCAGAAAAGATCTTAAAATACTTTATTTGATTTAGGCAACAAAACGACATAGTTATGTTTCAGAAAAGATCTTAAAATACTTTGTTGGATTAAAGCAACAAAACTTTGTAGTTATGTTAAGGAAAAGATCGTAAATACTTTGTTGGATTAAAGCAACAAAACTTTGTAGTTATGTTGAGGAAAAGATCGTAAATACTTTGTTGGATTAAAGCAACAAAACCACGTAGTTATGTTGAGGAAAAGATCGTAAATACTTTGTTGGATTAAAGCAACAAAACTACATAGTTATGTTGAGGAAAAGATCGTGAAATACTTTGTTGGATTAAAGCAACAAAACCACGTAGTTATGTTGAGGAAAAGATCGTAAATACTTTGTTGGATTAAAGCAACAAAACTTTGTAGTTATGTTGAGGAAAAGATCGTAAATACTTTGTTGGATTAAAGCAACAAAACTACGTAGTTTTGTTTCGGAAAAGATGGTGAAACACTTTTGGGCTCAGCAATGCTCCACAGCTCATCACAGTGTAAGTGTTGGCTGCGTCGTGTGAACTGATCAGTGAAGGAACCAACAGAGAAGAGGAGTTTTCCTGGAGCTCACGTGACGTCCACCTGTGGAATCTCCGTCTCTCTCCAACACCACGGCGTCTCCGCTTCTCTTCGGCTGCAGAATTTCCCTGAGCTGAATAAACTCAGCACTTTGCCTGGGAAAGACTTTTCCTTCTTCTTCTATTCCTCTCCTCCCTCTGGGCTCTGTGAGAACTCTGGGCGATTCCAAACCATACAAACTGGAGAGCGTGAGTGTATGCAAGTGTGACTGTGTGTGTGTGTGTGTGTGTGTGTGTGTGTGTGTGTGTGTGTGTGTGTGTGTGTGTGTGTCTGAGTGTCTCCCAGAGGGGCGGAGGTCTGTGTTATGCCAGTATCAGGTGTACCGGCTGTAATCCCGCCCCCTTCTTCAACTCTCTCTCTCAGAGTCATGCATCGCTCGAATGAAAACGAAGCAGACAGATTTTTTTTTTTCAACCCGACAAAAACAACATTTTCCGAATAATAAAGGACAACCTGTCTTGTTTCTCCAACTTAAGCGCCCTTCCCTTTAGATAAATAATCCGTCGCCGGTATCTGCGTCTCGTATCTGACTAATGCAACGCTATTGTAAACACACCGAGAGCCACGGCCGGGGAAAGAGGGAGAGAAACAGAGAGAGAGCTGGATGTGAGGTTTGGAGTTGGGAGGACGGGGGTCGGACGCATCAAACAGTCGGCCTCGCCCTCCAGGTGACCTCTGACCCGGGCCCTTTAGGGGTCAGGAGTCTTAGTAGATACTTAAACCCTCCTGCAGGATTTTCTGACCCGTCCTTCCCTCCCGCCCCGCTTCATATATATACGCAGCCCACCAATAATCCCCGGCCAATCAATAGTAACTGTTCTCTCGATAATTCATAACATTAACATACACTCAATGGCCGCGGCGGATGGATGGGGAAGACATAGGAGGGCCATCATTCCAGTATCGATCGGCCCTCGGAGGGAGTCGATAGGCGGGGAGGTGATGGAGTTATGGCGTCCTGGAGCAGAGACTCGGATAAACACACACACACACACACACACACACACACACACACACACACCGGTATCTCCTCACGCCCATGGACGGGATGCCACCGACTGAGATGAGAAGGAACCCGGTTTAATTACCCCCCTGAGCGAGGACCTGCTTTTCTATCACCACTCCGTCTCCGCTATCGCACTCATCCTCCCTCCTTCCTCGTCGCTCCATCCTCTTTCTTTTGTTTTTCTCTGCGCTCCCCTTCCTCTCCCCCCCTTGTCCCTTAAGATTTAACTGCCACTTTCGCCGTTTGATTTCATGTCCCCGTTGCTCCGAACCTCCCCAGCTGCCTCACTCTTCACTCCCCCACCTCCTTCCGTGTTTTACTTATCAGAGAATCAGCTAGCAGCACATCCTCAAATCGTTTCGCCTCAGATGTGTGGAAAGTATGACAAAAGTACCCGAAAGTATTCAGAACACATGAATAAAAAAAGTGGAATATTGCTTCAGACTGGAGCCAACGGAGTGGAAATAAACAATTGAAGTTGAATTAACTGTAAACTAAACATTTAATAAAAGCCGTAGTGATCCAAATCCACACGAGTCTCCATGTGAACACATCACGGTAACGCTAGAAATGACCTTGACCTAAAAATACTTTTTACTGAGCGGAGCCTGAACGCATCATAAGGTAACTGAATGGAAACTCCCTACGTTAGCCGTTAGCTACGGTGCTGCTAACGCTAGCAGCTCTCCTCCTGCTGCTTTCAACACAGATCTATATAGTCTTCTTTGGTATATTTATTATTATTATGAAAAACGCACAAACACAAACGCAAACATACATAAACATAACAGTCCTCCGTCCAAAATGTTAAGAAATTTTGAAACTTCTTTCAAAAACCTCGATAGAAGCTTTGAATCCCCCAAAACATATTTTTTCACGATTTTTTAATTTTGCATCAAAAACGTTGAACGCGACCACCGGATCCGTGCTGATCCCGGATCAGATCCACGCTCTGTCTCTGTGGTGTTTGACCCAAAGAGCCTGAGCCTCCCTCGTGAGACATAAAGCACCCTTCACCCGTCTCCTCCGGCTCCTCATCCTCACTTTCTCCCAGAAGGCCGTGCACACGGCACCCTGAAATATGGACCGGCGTAATGGCCCACTAAATTAGCTCCTTGTAAGCGTGGTTTAGGGAATGGCTGTAATTAGCATATAATGTGTGCGGAGAGGAGGCAAAGGGCCGGGGGCCCCGGGGCTGTGGCCCCTCGCTCGTCTCCATCTCTAACCGCAAAGTTCAGCCTTATAAACATGTCAGGAGACGCGTGATTAAGCGGAGCGGCCGTTAGATAATGGATCCTGCACCTCGTACCTGTGGGCCGCCATCACTCCCTCCTCCTCCTCCTCCTCCTCCTCCTCCTCTTCCTCCTCCTCTTCCTCCTCCTGCACCTCGTACCTGTGGGCCGCCATCACTCCCTCCTCCTCCTCCTCCCCCTCCTCCTCCTCTTCCTCCTCCTCTTCCTCCTCCTGCACCTCGTACCTGTGGGCCGCCATCACTCCCTCCTCCTCCTCCTCCTCCTCCTCCTCCTCCTCCTCTTCCTCCTCCTCCACCTCGCCATGGCCAGCTCAGCGCTACCTCGGCTAAGTCTGCAAAACACACACACACACACATATGACTTCACTGTGTCTTCTGTTATCCTGCTAACTCGCCACACAAAAAAAATCCACATGCAGCAGAGAATGAGAGAGAGAGAGAGAGAGAGAGAGAGAGAGAGAGAGAGAGAGAGAGGGGGAGAGAGAGAGAGAGAGAGAGAGAGAGAGAGAGAGAGAGGAGCACCCTGACTGATGTCGTTCCAGTAATTGCAAGGCCCTGCTTCCTCATCCAAGTGCCTTTTACTTATTTAAACTGTTTGCTTTAAGCGCCACTGAAGCCAATTAGGAGAGGCATAATTCAATGGGGCAGGGAGGAGGGAGGGAGGGAGGAGGGAGGGAGGGAGGGAGGAGGGAGGGAGGGAGGACGCAGCAGGCCCTTCATCATTTTCCTGCTGTCCTCTTTTTCTTGCACTTTTCCCCCAGATGTCCAGTTCTGTGTCTTGACTCTGATCCGGCAGTCCTCTGATCAGACTATAAGATACACAACTTTACGTCACTACAAATATTAACTCATAATTAAATCTAAAAAAGGAAAGAAGCGCTAAAATACAAAGGAGCAGGACAAAAAAATATCTTAAATAAACCATTAAGAAGAAGAATATTAGGAATAGAATTAGCGCCAACGGTCAAATCCAAAAATGACATTATTTTATCATTTTGTCTTGATAGATATTCGTTTTTTTTTAAGTGACATTGACCTTTGACCTCCAGAATCGAATCCCTTCATCCTTTTTGTCGTTTGTGCCAAATGTGTGTTGTGCATGAGGAACAACAGATGACAGGAGGAAGAGGAGGAAGAGGAGGAAGAGAGTCTGAACTCGAACTTCATCATCAACGAACTGCAAAATCAGGAAAATCTTCTGTAAAGACGTTGAACCGCCTCATGTTCTCCTTCCAGTTTACTAGAATCTGTTCTTCAACTCTAGTCTCTCTCTGTCGGGTGTAATTGGTTGGACTGTAATGGTTGTATAGAAGCATATACTTCTATACAACCAGAGGAGTCGCCCCCTGGTGGTCAGGAGAGAGAATGCAGCTTTAACACATGAAGCATAGACTTCTATACAACCAGAGGAGTTGCCCCCTGGTGGTTAGGAGACAGAATGTAGCTTTAACACATGAAGCATAGACTTCTATACAACCAGAGGTGTCGCCCCCTGGTGGTCAGGAGAGAGAATGCAGCTTCAACACATGAAGCATAGACTTCTATACAACCAGAGGAGTCGCCCCCTGGTGGTCAGGAGAGAGAATGTAGCTTTAACACATGAAGCATAGACTTCTATACAACCAGAGGAGTCGCCCCCTGGTGGTCAGGAGAGAGAATGTAGCTTTAAAACATGAAGCATAGACTTCTATACAACCAGAGGTGTCGCCCCCTGGTGGTCAGGAGAGAGAATGCAGCTTTAACACATGAAGCATAGACTTCTATACAACCAGAGGAGTCGCCCCCTGGTGGTCAGGAGAGAGAATGTAGCTTTAACACATGAAGCATAGACTTCTATACAACCAGAGGAGTCGCCCCCTGGTGGTCAGGAGAGAGAATGTAGCTTTAACACATGAAGCATAGACTTCTATACAACCAGAGGTGTCGCCCCCTGGTGGTCAGGAGAGAGAATGTAGCTTTAACACAAGAAGCATATACTTCTATACAACCAGAGGTGTCGCCCCCTGGTGGTCAGGAGAGAGAATGCAGCTTCAACACATGAAGCATAGACTTCTATACAACCAGAGGAGTCGCCCCCTGGTGGTCAGGAGAGAGAATGTAGCATGTAGCTTTAACACATGAAGCATAGACTTCTATACAACCAGAGGTGTCGCCCCTGGTGGTCAGGAGAGAGAATGCAGCTCAACACATGAAGCATAGACTTCTATACAACCAGAGGAGTTGTCCCCTGGTGGTCAGAAGACAGAATGCAGCTTTAACACATGAAGCATACACTTCTATACAACCAGAGGAGTCGCCCCCTGGTGGTCAGGAGAGAGAATGCAGCTTCAACACATGAAGCATAGACTTCTATACAACCAGAGGTTGCCGCCTGAACAGCACTAGCACTGAGGATCTTTTGTTGTAACTTAAAGATCGACGCCGTGGACAAAAGCAACTGCGGTTTGCCGTTTGAGCTCTGGGAACCCCGTGGATGAACTAGTGGTGCAATGTAGGCGTGACAGAAAGTAAGAAACCACACACACACACACACACACACACACACACACACACACACACACACATACACACAATCCCTGCATCACACACTTCCTCATATCTATCTGCTCCGGACATTCATCCCTTTCTCTCAGATTAATGAGAGCTGAGGCCGGTGGAGCAACGTGGGCCGGCCCAGAGCTTCACTCATTCTAACAGCCGTTTAATAAATGTGATTGCAAATGGAACTTGTCACTTGCACTGGGCAGGGTGGGGGGTGGAGCCGGCCAGTCAATACCTCAGTTGGCAGGTGCCTGGGGTCACATATAAGTCAGCAAGTGATGGATATGTATCCAATAATTGATGTAGGGCAGCAGTTATTGTCAGTTTGGCTCCTGCCTCTATTGCTTATTAAAAGCTGTTGGCCTTAAGTACCAGCCAGCCAATTACTGAGGAACCGAGGTGACTGTTTAGGAGACTGGACCCCGAGGCTCTGTGGACAAAAAAAGAAAAGAACTAGTCTATTGTTTTTGTGCCTCTCTGCATGTGTTTGTTTCATCTGGAATTCTCAGCGTTTATTTTTTCAGGGAACTTCCTCTATTCTTTTTTTTTTTTTTATCTCCGCTTCATTGTTCTCCCTGAAGTGGTTTCCTCCGATGTACATTTACTGTAATACGGAGCACATTAATCTAGCCGTCCCGGGTCAAAGCGGACACAATCTCCCTCTCTATTGTTGTCATTGACCTTGAAGGTTATGTCAGAGCCTGAGAAAAAGTAGAGCGCAGCACCCGGCGCTGCTCCGCGGTGACCCGGTGACCTCTTCCCCCTTTGCATCGCTGAGTTATTAATGAACTGGCAAGTTTTCTCTCTCTCGGTTCAGAGTGGGGGAATCTCCGCCGAGAGACACTTTCAAGTGCAGGTCACCGGTTTGAGTCCCGCGTGGGCGCCGGCCGGTGTGACGCGCCGGTGGAAAGGAGCACGCTCAGCACATACGCCGTTTCACGAGGCTGCGATTAGTCGGCGTGATCGATGGCGTCGGGATCAATATTTTAAATTGACGCATGTTTTTGCTCTCGGAGACGCTAATTACACTCATTAAAGCTACGAGGAACTTTCAGTGTGTGTTGGTTCTAGCGCCCCCGGTGGACTAAAGGCACCGATGAGGAGCTTAAAGAAGAACTCGATAGAAGCAGACCATCTTCTCTCTGGTGGTCTGGTTACTGATGGAGGTCTATAGAGGACCAGGACTACACTGAGGTCTATAGAGGACCAGGACTACACTGAGGTCTATAGAGGACCAGGACTACACTGAGGTCTATAGAGGACCAGGACTAGACTGAGGTCTATAGAGGACCAGGACTACACTGAGGTCTACAGAGGACCAGGACTACACTGAGGTCTATAGAGGACCAGGACTACACTGAGGTCTATAGAGGACCAGGACTACACTGAGGTCTATAGAGGACCAGAACTAGACTGAGGTCTATGGAGGACGAGGACTACATTGAGGTCTATGGAGGACGAGGACTACACTGAGGTCTATGGAGGACGAGGACTACATTGAGGTCTATGGAGGACGAGGACTACACTGAGGTCTATAGAGGACCAGGACTAGACTGAGGTCTATAGAGGACCAGGACTAGACTGAGGTCTATAGAGGACCAGGACTAGACTGAGGTCTATAGAGGACCAGGACTAGACTGAGGTCTATAGAGGACCAGGACTACACTGAGGTCTATAGAGGACCAGGACTACACTGAGGACAATAGAGGACCAGGACTAGACTGAGACTGGTTCAGGACCAGATATAAGTTCCTCACAGCAACTTTAAGCCTTTCAGTCATCTGCTCACTACCTTAGAAATTCAAATTGAACAAGTGTTTGAAGGGAAAACGTCTGATTTCCAAGCTGCAGCGTGTTTCTGAGCTGCGTCTCTGAGGAAGACCGGTTTCCGTTCATCTCTTTATGCTGCCTGGTCGGAAAAATGCAAGAGAGAATATCTATTTCGCTTTCAAACGTGATTAAGTGTCCTGTAAGAATACGAGATTTCAGGGGAAGCGTAGTTAGTTTTGCTTCGTGCTGCATTAGACGATAACGTAAGCCTGCAGTTTGTCAAGAAATACAAACAAACTTTAATTAAATGGTAAATTAAATGATCTTTTGACTCAAACATGTCATATTCTAATCAGCTCACATCCCAAAAATGAATCATCGACAGATTAACGACCATACTGCAATGCACTTTATACACTGATTGTGCAATACTGCTATCGTATGTTTGTGCCTTATTTTGTTTATCTTAAGTTTATGGTAATTCTCTGTGTTAGGAGGACCCAGCAAAACAAGCCTTTCCTCGTACAGAGTAACTCTGTTATCTGTGCATATGACAATAAAAACCTCTTGAATCTCTTGAATCTTAACGGCTATAAAACAATTATTCGTTAGCTAGCGGCCCGAGCCGCGATGGCGCTCGCCGCCGCGGGGCCTAACCCAAAGACTGTGGGGGAGAGAGGCTGGGGAAACTTTGGATGTGACCGTGGCGTGTAGTAATTGTAAAACTCAAAAAAGAGCTGCTGAAGCAGAATTCTGACATGTAGCGCTGCCTTTCAGTTCTGATCAAAGGGTCCACCAGAGCAGCAGCTGATAACCCAATCAATTCACTCCTTTTGTTTTTTCGCTGAATGATGCACGTTTAGCGCTCACCTCCAGGCAAAGAGTGAAGGAAAGAAAGGGAGGTAAAGAGGGGGGCAGGGAAAGAAATGAAGGAGGTAGGAAGGGGGAAAGCAAAAAAGGAGGAAGACTGGGAAAAATGGGGGGAAATTAAATAAATATGGAGGATATTTGGTGAGTTTGATGGACCTATAAAAAGGCATTACCAGGTGCTGCAGGGTGGCGGGGGAGCCGATTATAATATGAAATGTTTTAGCAGAGAACGCAGTCAAAAGACAGAGAGAGATGGAGCAGAGATTAAAAAATTACCTCTCGTCCTTCAGGAGCCCCGGCAGACGGAGAAGACAATCAGTAACGGGCCGAGAGGAGGGGAGGAAGCGTTTGTGCGTCGGAGGGGATGAGAAAGCGTCGCAGAAAGACGAGCAGAGGCAGACGGATGCTCCCGCGGAGGCAGGAGGTCATAAAGACGGAGCGCGAGCGAGAGAGGAGCTAATCATTACAGTTTGCAGTGAAAAAAGAGGCCTTCTTAGACACCGATCAATCAATCGGTTCGGACGATCAATCAGTCTGTATTTAGTAGGCGTCATGTCTTCTACAGGGCAGGCTGGCAGAGGGGGAGAGAGAGAGAGAGAGAGAGAGAGAGAGAGAGAGAGAGAGAGAGAGACGTATGGACGACCAGCTTCTAGGAAACAGACTAGCTGGGTATTGCTGGAGAATAAAAGCACACGATGAAGAACATCTGGTGGATTCAGGACTGTACACCAGTCTCTACCAGTCAGTACAGTCAGTACCAGTCTCTACCAGTCAGTACCAGTCAGTACCAGTCTCTACCAGTCTCTACCAGTCAGATCCAGTCAGTACCAGTCTCTACCAGTCTCTACCAGTCAATACCAGTCAGTACCAGTCAGATCCAGTCAGTACCAGTCAGTACCAGTCTCTACCAGTCTCTACCAGTCAGTACCAGTCAGTACCAGTCAGATCCAGTCAGTACCAGTCAGTCCCAGTCTCTACAAGTCTCTACCAGTCAGTACCAGTCAGTACCAGTCTCTACCAGTCTCTACCAGTCAGTACCAGTCAGTACCAGTCAGATCCAGTCCGGCATACTCTGGCTCCGTATCCATGGACCATACGATTTCTTACTAGAAGTTACTTTTAGCAGTTTTACCTTTTTCTAGGAAAGATAGCAGCATGTGTCAGTTTCCGCTCATTACATGAACACGGTCTTTTCAAAATAAGTTTCTGTCTTCAGGATATCAAAGTACTTAGTTAGGTTTAGGCAACTAAAGTACTTAGTTACGTTCAGGCAACTAAAGTACTTAGTTAGGTTTAGGCAACAAAGGTACTTAGTTAAGTTGAAGCAACTAAAGTACTTAGTTAGGTTAAGGCAACTAAAGTACTTACTTAGGTCTAGGCAACTAAAGTACTTAGTCAGGTTTAGTCAACTAAAGTACTTAGTTAGGTTTGGGCAACAAAGGTACTTAGTTAGGTTTAGGCAACTAAAGTACTTAGTTAGGTTTAGGCAACTAAAGTACTTAGTTAGGTTTATGCAACTAAACTACTTAGTTAGGTTTAGGCAACTAAAGTACTTAGTTAGGTTTGGGCAACAAAGGTACTTAGTTAGGTGAAGAATACCCAAATAAAGATCATGTTTGGGTTGTCGTCAGTGAAGATTGCAACTTAGGACAAATACATCAACGTTGCTTTGTCGTTTCACACAAGGAACGAACAGCAGTTTCCTGGTTCAAACATCGGTGTTTGTTGGACCCGTCCACCGCCCGTTTCGTGGGATAACTGTGAATTATGGCGCATTATTTTTCCGTAGGAATAGCTACGAACGCCAGAAAAGACCAGCCTGACTCTGGCCACGCTTCTGTAATGTGAAGACTCGCCAAGGCAACCGCCACTGAAAGCTGAGCTCAAGAGGAGAGAAAACACACAAAAAGGTTAATATTCTTTATGTATGTGTGAAGTGAAACGGGTGTCGCACAAAGTAATGAACCAACACACAATTATCACCTCGGCTCTACTGCTCGACGGTTTTAGTTTTAGACTATTTTGGTTCGGTCGCACTGCTTTTACTCAACCCTTGTTTCCAGCCGCAGAAGGCAGCTGTTGTTAGCAACAACAACAACAACAACAAAAATAGCATCTAGCTGGCAAACATGGTGGAGTTCAGAAGCTCAAGAGCCAGATAGTAGTGGTGGAGAATAAAAACCAAGCTAAAAGGAAAGCAAACGTTTATTTATTGCATTTTAAATTGTTAGCGCTAACAGCTGTTAAGCTAGCAGCTCGCGGACCTCTGACTCATTACAGACACGGATACCAAGTATTGTCTTGTTTTATTTTTTTGCCAGAACATTTGCCTTATTTGATTGCTGTCGGGATTTAATGAGATTCTAAACAAATATATATAAAAAAACGTTTTTCAAGATTACGAACTCTAGCTTTAAAACAACGTTGGAACTCAAATGTATTCTTTAATCCAAGTTTTTGGCTCTTTCTAAACATTCAGTAAAGGTGAAGGTATTATTCAAAGCAATCCCGCGACTTAAACGTCGCTCTTCATGAAAAGAGTTTCGGATTAACTCTTCAACTGGAGTTTTTTCTGCTGAACAGATCAGAAGTCTGCTAATAAGGTAAAAAAAACGTCTTTATTTTCTTTGAGGAAGGCATTCGTGATGTTTTTAACTGCACAGAATGTTTGTAAAATATTCAGCAGGACAAAACATGCAGCGCTCTGCACAATAGTCGACGGTATAAATGTGGTAAAATACCGAGGCGGTAACGAGGGTAAAAGGGATCGCAGGAGCACGCCTCCCTCCCGCGTGGTCGCTGGCCCGCCCTGACTGACGGATGGGGATTAAAAGACGCTAATGTGCGAGCGGGGGGCCGCTGACCTTCCACAGAGATTGACTTTACACCAGAAGAAATGGAAGCCGGTAAATCAGCCGGCTGCTGCTGCGGCGCTCGTCCCGACGCATCACTTCCCTCCGACGCCGTCGGCCGAGACGGGAGGACATTAATCACGACCGTGGGCCCTCAGCGCGGCGCTGCAGGTACAGTGTCCCATCCGTTTATCCCATTTAGCGCCGCTCTTTTAACGCACAAGTACACAAACGAGACGGATGTGCGAGGACGGGTATCCTGTGGACTGACACATGTCACACATACAGGTGGAACAAGAATATTTGGACACCACTCTAAATGTTTTCATTTTGCTTTGTTATAGTAATTTATAAAAACAAAATAAATAAAAAAGTGTTTGTATTGATTAAAACAAATCATTTCATTAGTGTAAATGGAGTATAATAATGTCCTTAGTTACACCGCTCATATTCATCTCTAACATCTATTTTATATTCATGGGAAAACTTGTATTTTTTCTAGTTTATCACCAACACTACATTTTTTTTAGATTACACGTGAACGCATCATGAGGATGTTATCATTTACCGTCAGCCAGTACTAATTTTCACTGAGGGGAGCCTGAACGCATCTTAATGTAACTGAAGTGAACCTCAACTGGTTCTCCGTTAGCGGTGCTGCTAACGTTACTAGCTCTCCTCCTGTTGGTTCTCCGTTAGCGGTGCTGCTAACGTTACTAGCTCACCTCCTGCTGGTTCTCCATTAGCTGTACTGCTAGCGTTACTAGCCCCCTTCCTGTTGGTTCTCCGTTAGCGGTGCTGCTAATGTTACTAGCTCTCCCTCTGTTGGTTCTCCGTTAGCGGTGCTGCTAACATTACTAGCTCTCCTCCTGCTGGTTCTCCGTTAGCGGTGCTGCTAACGTTACTAGCTCTCCTCCTGCTGGTTTAAACACTGATTTAGCATTAAAAGAGAAAATAGAAAACATCAATGATGTCCTGATCGTATATTTTTACAGAATATCCTCCAATAACGATCGTCAGTAAAACTTTATTTCACACTGTGATGGTTGACTGTGTCATTAATCCGCTGCCGAACAGTGTGTGTGTGTGTGTGTGTGTGTTTAGGGTACGGATTACTTTCGATGACTAAATACAAATGAGACGAAGTTGTTAATGTTCGAGGTGAAAGGCCTCTTTTAACGTTCAATGCCTTCACTACATTTATTGCGCTCCGATTTTAATTTAAATGTCTTACTAATGGTGTGTTGTCTTTGCAAACAGAGCACCGCAATCTGTTAGTTTCTGCTTTTTGTGGGTTTTATCTGTGTGCGGGGACGAGTCTTTTGTTTGTGGGCTCTGGCAGCCGGGGCCCGGTTAGCGGAGAGGAACATCTGTGATGAATTTCACATCGGACCAAATGAGCTCTGGCACAGCGGAGGGCCCATGACAAACTTCCCGCGTGTGCTAATACGAGGATGGATTTCAGAGCCAGTCAATCGCAAGCTGGCACATTCGCAGTTAAGACACCTGAACGCGCCTGCGTGCACGCCCGAGTGCACGCACTTATCGTTATCTAGAGACGAGAGAGCCGCTCGAAAAGAAGGGAAGCGGATCGAGAAGCAACACACATTTCACTGTTTACTATTAATTTGATATTGTACTCTAAAATGCATCGTAGTATTGTTTTTTAGGTATCGTAAAGCAGCACTGTTTTAGCTTTGAAGTGAAGTTATTTGACATTTTTGAGCGGGAAAGAAAAAAAGATGAGATGTTCACAAAGCTACAAATCTCTCTGTAAAAGTCAGATTTTTCTAATAATCAGAATTTGTTTTATGCAGCTTTGAGGAAGCCGTTGGACAGAGAACAGAGGACTTCCCTGTTCTTATCAATGCTCATTTCGTTCTGCACAACTGTTGTGACGTTCACAAAGAAACTGTAAACGAACAAAAGCATAAATGCTCTCCAGTCGACAGAGACTTCAGAGTGAGAGACGGGTTGGCCAAATTTATTGACACATAATCTAATAAACTTTGATTTGTTTTCATTTTTCAAGTAAATTTGATGTGTGTGAGAGAGAGTTGTAACTAAGTTAAACAAATCAGACTTTTATACAAATAAAAATGTGTGTTTGATAATATAGAGGAGGATCTTAAATATCGAGCATGACCTTTTATTATTAAATAGTACAATAATACTTGTATTTTATGTACGTGAATATCCATGCAGTGTTCGTTTTTCAGTCACGTTTGTATGGACAGAAAATGATTTCTATAAAATGGTGCCAGAACACTCGGGTAGTGGTGTGGATGAACAGAGAGAAGGAGGACATAAAAAAGCAGCGTTTATCTCTTCAGTAAAAGGACCCACACTGGCAAAGATAAATAAACACAGAAGAACGTCCGCATTGCATTGCTCTCAGGCGGACTGGTTCCTCGAGGGAGTTGATAGAACTCATTCAGTCTTATTGACCAGCAAAGGGCCCCACGGAGACCCCAAGTCCCTTTATGGACCTTTCCCTTATAGCATTGCACCGTGTACGGGGCCAGAGGCTAGCGAGGGCCGGGGGGGGCATTAACCTCCTACGGGTCAGGGCCCCCGACCCGCTGCAGCCCGCCAGAGCCCCACTGTGGCCCGCTCCACTCAATACCCTTTTAATTGCACTGGGATGGTTTGCGACCTATCGATTAATACGTGTATTTATGTCGTCCCGGGCCCGGAGGCTACATTGTATTTCTGCGTGGCATATTCATTTATTTACCTATCTGTCCCGCCCCCCATGCATCATCCATATATCTATCCATCTCTCCTCCGAGAGCACTTCAATTCAAGGGCTCCCATAATTACTGCGGCCCTATAATTGAGTGCTTTGATTTAGGATTTTTCAGTTCCCTCTCTCTCCCCTGCCAGCGCCCGCCATCACTCGCTGCCCGCCTCTCTCCCAATGAAAGACAGAGGTATAAGATATGGAAATAGAAAAATGGGGAGATGGAGAGTGGAAGATACCCCCCACCCCACACACACACACATAAACACACATGCACACACTCTCTCTCTTATCAGAATCTACGGTTTCTGTCATCCAAGAGGGGAGGGGTAAGTTGATAATTACTGAGGGAGATTCATGCAAATCGATGCCAAATTAAAGCATTATAAAGGCTTTTATCAGCTTTTCTTTCCCAAATTGAAGACGATAAAAACCCATTTGAGAGCCGGGTAAAATGCCCCCCCACCTCTCTTCATTTAAAAATAAAAAAAAAGAGAGCATTGTAATTATGTTAACACCAATAGAATCCCAAACCCCCTTTTCTTAACTCACTTACTCATTCATAATTAATTAATTTCTAACAAAACTGGGCAGGAAGAACAATGCCGTCCAGCGTCTCCTCCCCGCTCCCCTCTCTCTTTTTTCAGGAGAATAACGGCGGCGGCGTGGAGGAGATATTGTGGAGTATTGTGACAGAGGGCTCATTTCCATACCGAGCAGAACAGTGGGGTCCTCTGTCTTCCTTAGCTTAGCTCTATCCGCCTCGGGGCGGCAATAAAAGTGGCTCCGTTTACGAAACAAAAGGTAGACGGACGTAGAACTCGCTGAGGCCCCGGAGACGAAGAGAGACGCACGAAATCAGAAGAGACGTCCTTGACTTTAGATATTTTTCCTTTTGCTACATTCACACCAAAAGCGTTTTCACAAAATTTTCACAGCGTATTTTTGCGTGAGTTTACTCGCTCGACTATGTGCTAATTTGCGCCATTCGCTTTTTCGCAGCGGTTAGGGGGTGTGGCTTATCTCAGTAAAAACTGTTACCACGTTATTCGCATTCACGTTACTTGCGTTATTTGCGTTATTTGCGTTATTCGCGTTACTCAATTTACTCACGTTACTCACGTTATTTACGCTACGTTACTCACGTTACTCACGTTATTCGCGTTACTCACGTTACTCACGTTATTCACGTTATTCACGTTATTCACCTTACGTTACTCACGTTATTCACCTTACGTTACTCACGTTACTCACGTTATTCGCGTTACTCACGTTATTCGCGTTACTCACGTTACTCACGTTATTCACGTTATTCACGTTATTCACCTTACGTTACTCACGTTACTCACGTTATTCGCGTTACTCACGTTATTCGCGTTACTCACGTTACTCACGTTACTCACGTTACTCACGTTATTCGCGTTACTCACGTTATTCACGTTATTCACGTTATTCACGTTATTCACGTTAGTCACGTTACTCACGTTATTCAAGTTATTCACGTTATTCAAGTTACTCACGTTATTCAAGTTACTCACGTTATTCACGTTATTCAAGTTACTCACGTTACTCACGTTATTCAAGTTACTCACGTTATTCACGTTATTCACGTTATTCAAGTTACTCACGTTATTCACGTTATTCAAGTTACTCACGTTATTCACCGTACTCACGTTATTCACGTTATTCAAGTTACTCACGTTATTCACGTTATTCAAGTTACTCACGTTATTCACGTTATTCAAGTTACTCACGTTATTCACGTTATTCAAGTTACTCACGTTATTCACGTTATTCAAGTTACTCACGTTATTCACGTTATTCAAGTTACTCACGTTATTCACGTTATTCAAGTTATTCACGTTATTCAAGTTATTCAAGTTACTCACGTTATTCACGTTATTCAAGTTACTCACGTTATTCACGTTATTCAAGTTACTCACGTTATTCACGTTATTCAAGTTACTCACGTTATTCACGTTATTCAAGTTACTCACGTTACTCACGTTATTCAAGTTACTCACGTTATTCACCGTACTCACGTTATTCACGTTATTCAAGTTACTCACGTTATTCACGTTATTCAAGTTACTCACGTTATTCACGTTATTCAAGTTACTCACGTTATTCACGTTATTCACGTTATTCAAGTTACTCACGTTATTCACGTTATTCAAGTTACTCACGTTAATCACGTTATTCAAGTTACTCACGTTATTCACGTTATTCAAGTTACTCACGTTATTCACCGTACTCACGTTATTCACGTTATTCAAGTTACTCACGTTATTCACGTTATTCAAGTTACTCACGTTAATCACGTTATTCAAGTTACTCACGTTATTCACGTTATTCAAGTTACTCACGTTATTCACGTTATTCAAGTTACTCACGTTACTCACGTTATTCACGTTATTCACGTTATTCAAGTTACTCACGTTATTCACCGTACTCACGTTATTCACGTTATTCAAGTTACTCACGTTATTCACGTTATTCACGTTACTCACGTTATTCACGTTATTCAAGTTACTCACGTTATTCACGTTATTCAAGTTACTCACGTTATTCACGTTATTCAAGTTACTCACGTTATTCACCGTACTCACGTTATTCACGTTATTCAAGTTACTCACGTTATTCACGTTATTCAAGTTACTCACGTTAATCACGTTATTCAAGTTACTCACGTTATTCACGTTATTCAAGTTACTCACGTTATTCACGTTATTCAAGTTACTCACGTTACTCACGTTATTCACGTTATTCAAGTTACTCACGTTATTCACCGTACTCACGTTATTCACGTTATTCAAGTTACTCACGTTATTCACGTTATTCACGTTACTCACGTTATTCACGTTATTCAAGTTACTCACGTTATTCACGTTATTCAAGTTACTCACGTTATTCACGTTATTCAAGTTACTCACGTTATTCACGTTATTCAAGTTACTCACGTTATTCACGTTATTCACGTTACTCACGTTATTCACGTTATTCAAGTTACTCACGTTATTCACGTTATTCAAGTTACTCACGTTATTCACGTTATTCAAGTTACTCACGTTATTCACGTTATTCAAGTTACTCACGTTATTCATGTTATTCACGTTACTCACATTATTCATGTTATTCGCATTAACTCACGTTATTCACATTACTCACATTATTCACGTTATTCACGTTACTCACGTTATTCGCGTTACTCACGTTATTCGCGTTACTCACGTTACTCACGTTACTCACGTTACTCACGTTATTCGCGTTACTCACGTTATTCACGTTATTCACGTTATTCACGTTATTCACGTTAGTCACGTTACTCACGTTATTCAAGTTATTCACGTTATTCAAGTTACTCACGTTATTCACGTTACTCACGTTATTCACGTTATTCAAGTTACTCACGTTACTCACGTTATTCAAGTTACTCACGTTATTCACGTTATTCACGTTATTCAAGTTACTCACGTTATTCACCGTACTCACGTTATTCACGTTATTCAAGTTACTCACGTTATTCACGTTATTCAAGTTACTCACGTTATTCACGTTATTCAAGTTACTCACGTTATTCACGTTATTCAAGTTACTCACGTTATTCACGTTATTCAAGTTACTCACGTTATTCACGTTATTCAAGTTACTCACGTTATTCACGTTATTCAAGTTATTCACGTTATTCAAGTTATTCAAGTTACTCACGTTATTCACGTTATTCAAGTTACTCACGTTATTCACGTTATTCAAGTTACTCACGTTATTCACGTTATTCAAGTTACTCACGTTATTCACGTTATTCAAGTTACTCACGTTACTCACGTTATTCAAGTTACTCACGTTATTCACCGTACTCACGTTATTCACGTTATTCAAGTTACTCACGTTATTCACGTTATTCAAGTTACTCACGTTATTCACGTTATTCAAGTTACTCACGTTATTCACGTTATTCAAGTTACTCACGTTATTCACCGTACTCACGTTATTCACGTTATTCAAGTTACTCACGTTATTCACGTTATTCAAGTTACTCACGTTATTCACGTTATTCAAGTTACTCACGTTATTCACGTTATTCAAGTTACTCACGTTATTCACGTTATTCAAGTTACTCACGTTACTCACGTTATTCACGTTATTCAAGTTACTCACGTTATTCACCGTACTCACGTTATTCACGTTATTCAAGTTACTCACGTTATTCACGTTATTCACGTTACTCACGTTATTCACGTTATTCAAGTTACTCACGTTATTCACGTTATTCAAGTTACTCACGTTATTCACGTTATTCAAGTTACTCACGTTATTCACCGTACTCACGTTATTCACGTTATTCACGTTACTCACGTTATTCACGTTATTCAAGTTACTCACGTTATTCACGTTATTCAAGTTACTCACGTTATTCACGTTATTCAAGTTACTCACGTTATTCACGTTATTCAAGTTACTCACGTTATTCATGTTATTCACGTTACTCACATTATTCATGTTATTCGCATTAACTCACGTTATTCACATTACTCACATTATTCACGTTATTCACGTTATTCACGTTACTCACATTATTCACGTTATTCACGTTATTTACGTTACTCACATTATTCACGTTACTCACATTACTCGCGTTATTCGTGTTAGCCAGGTTACTCACGCTATTCACGTTATTCACCTTACTTACGTTACTCACGTTATTCACGTTACTCACATTACTCGCGTTATTCGTGTTAGCCAGGTTACTCACGCTATTCACGTTATTCACCTTACTTACGTTATTCACGTTATTCACGTTACTCACGTTATTCACGTTATTCACGTTATTCACCTTACTTACGTTACTCACGTTATTCACGTTATTCAAGTTACTCACGTTATTCACGTTATTCAAGTTACTCACGTTATTCACGTTATTCAAGTTACTCACGTTATTCACGTTATTCACGTTATTCACGTTATTCAAGTTACTCACGTTATTCATGTTATTCACGTTACTCACATTATTCATGTTATTCGCATTAACTCACGTTATTCACATTACTCACATTATTCACGTTATTCACGTTATTCACGTTACTCACATTATTCACGTTATTCACGTTATTTACGTTACTCACATTATTCACGTTGCTCACATTACTCGCGTTATTCGTGTTAGCCAGGTTACTCACGCTATTCACGTTATTCACCTTACTTACGTTATTCACGTTATTCACGTTACTCACGTTATTCACGTTATTCACGTTATTCACCTTACTTACGTTACTCACGTTATTCACGTTACTCACATTACTCGCGTTATTCGTGTTAGCCAGGTTACTCACGCTATTCACGTTATTCACCTTACTTACGTTACTCACGTTATTCACGATACTCACATTACTCACGTTACGCACGCTATTCACGTTATTCACCTTACTCACGTTATTCACGTTATTCACCTTACTCACGTTATTTACGTTATTCACGTTACTCACGCTATTCACGTTATTCACCTTACTCACGTTATTTACGTTATTCACGTTATTCACGTCGTTCGTGCCGCCTGGCGGAAATTCGCGTTGTTCGCAACCATTCGCATCTGTGCATTGACTTTGCGTCCAATCTACTCACGCGAAAAATTGACAGCGCTTTTGGTGTGAACGCATTACACAATGGAACAGAAAGTTAGGGTATTTTTTTCTCTCCTGTGCACGAAAAACACGCAGTACGTCATGCTTTAGTCCAAACCGGCGCCGGGTTTCAAGGCTGTGAGATTTAAGGGGGAACAGCTCTGATGGCTGCAGACGCACCCGAGATAAGGCCCTTCGAACGATTGAGAGAGAGGCCGCCTGACAAGACTGTCACCTCGGGGTGGGCTGTCTCCTGTGATCTATTAGGCATTCAACGCTTCAGGTTATAGTACACTCAACGACCCCCCGCAACCCGTCTGAGCGCCGTGACGGGACAAACACACACGTGGAGGCGTGGGCTGGTGCGGGGGGAGATAACCTGTCACTCCCACAGGGTCTTTACACGGAACACATGGTCGGCACGTGTACATACATCAACCTTTGCACTGCAGCCCGCCTGGTGTGTGTGTGTGTGTGTGTGTGTGTGTGTGTGTGTGTGTGTGTGTGTGTGTGTGTGTGTGTGGGATGTCTGAGATCTTAACTATCGCGCCCCCGTGTCACTCAGACGCCACACATTTTACACTATTGACAGGTGATGATAAAAACACTCCTCAGAAAAAGAAACAGTATGTTTTTCTCCCCATATATTATTATGGGAGAACACTGTCATTCACACACACACACACACACACACACTCACACAGCTGCAGGGTTTGGCTGAGCTGCTGCTGTCTGCATTTTTATTTTTTGTGCCGTGTTTTCATGACCTTATTTGGCCTGTGCTTGGAGGGTCAACAGCGCCAGCCAGGAGTCGCTCTGCTTCTAATCCTGGCTAATGTGCTGTTGACAACAGCCCAATTACACAGGACTCCTGCTGAGAGGAGCAGGAGGAGGAGGAGGAGGAGGAGGAAGAAGAGGAGGAGGGGGTGAGGACAGCGGGTAGGAGAGCGATGGGGAGAGAAGAGGAAAGAAACGGGGCCCAGGAAGATGCCAAGAGAGCATGTGAGACAAAGGCTAGAAAAGAAGAAGTACAATAAACATATATTTTTTAAAGGGAGGTATGAGGAGATCGTGTGTGTGTGTGTGTGTGTGTGTGTGTGTGTGTGTGTGTGTGTGTGTGTGTGTGTGTGTGTGTGTGTGTGTGTGTGTTTGGCGAGGTGTGGTGCTGTGCAAACACAAGCCTGCTGGGCGGAGAGACAGAGGGAGGCTTGGTGAAGCAGTGGAGCTGCAGGGAGCCTCATTACACCCAGCAGGAGCCTCACTCTGCCTCATCACTTCTGGCTGTATTGGGGAACAACCACTGCTTACCACTGTACACACACACACACACACACACACACACACACACACACACACACACACACACACAGGACGGAGCTGTCCTTCACGGCTGAGCATCAGTCATATAAACTTCTTCTGCGGTGGACAAAGACACGTTCATAACTTGTAACTCACATTCTGGATGAATCGTCGTCTTTCCTTTGCCTTCTAAATATGAATTGTGCAGGAACACAAACTGAGCTACACATGGGACAAATAAAAGAGGAAAGAATACCTGAGCCTCCATGTTGGACGAAGGACAGGGTTGTAAAAATCTGTGATAATCTGTTATAACCCGTCATCGACTGTGCGGCCACTTTTCATTTCAACACACACAAAGGAGATGAATAATTTGTTTTTTTTCTGATAACTAATTGATCATTTCTGTGATTGCCAAGTCAAAAGCTGATAAAACGGCTGCGCTTGTATCCGACTTAGAGTACTTTGTCAGTTAATTAACACTCTGGGGTCTGGTGTAATTTTGTCGATTTTACATATTTTTTAAATTTCCCTTTTTAAAGTCACTTGTATATAATACATACATGTGTTTTATATCAAAAATTACAGAACAATCTCAGCTATCTATATAATGAGGCACCATTGTCTAAAGGCACAAGTGTAAAGAGAAAATATGACTAAAGCTGAAAAATTTAATCTTGATTTTGGAAATATTTGTTGTGAAAACATAACTTTACTCATGTGGTATATCGGTTTTGGTGATGGAAATTGGTTTACCAAAGGCCTTAGGTTCACCAAAGCAGTGGAATATATGAATAAAATGGTAGACACATGTAGATAAATGTCAAAAACCAAATGTATTATTATGGTGCGGATGATGAGCTGTGGCTGGCTTTGAGGCCTGCTATGGTGACGTGTTGGCAGGCAGACGGACTGGAGGCTGCTGCAGCGATGCTGCATGTTGTCCTCTGGACCCTCGCAGCTCTGAATCCACTCTGTAAAATACATTAATACAAGTCAGTATGAGTTCACTGAAATAAAGTTAACGGCGATAGAGACAACAGTTGATTACCCACCGTTCATAGCTGTAGTCAGCTATCTCCGTTAGCTCGCGCCGTGTAAGCAGCACCTAACGTGACATAAAGACTACTGTAGTAACGATTAACGGAGATCCAACACTACTAGACTTAACAAACAAACGTTAGTTACGGTCTTACAAACACATAATGGAGGTCCAACACTACTGGTCGTACTAAGTTCACTGTAAGAAAGTTAACGATGACAGGGGCAACAATCGATTACTCACCGTTCAGTCTCACAGAAACGCTGTAGCCAGCTATCTGGCCCGTTAGCTCCGGCTAGCTCCTAGCCTAGTTAGCAAATCCTTCAGGCACTGGAGCTGCGCCGTCTGTCCCCTCCAATATAGCTTTGCTCAGGACTCTTTGCTTGGCATCTTCTGACTCACACTGAAGCTTTGCACACGTCTTAAGACACGTCCATGTTTAGATGCTCAGACGCGGAAGTGGAAACCATATCTGCCAGATTTGAAACCATATCTCTTTGACGTATTATTGCGAAGATATCATTTTATTAAAAACGTAAACATCTGGTTTTGCGCATCGACGCGGGCCCCGCCCCCAAAGGGTTTTAAGTCCCCCCAAAAAAAGTGTGAGACAGATCCCCAAAGCAATACTGTGAAGACGCCTGGGAGAGGAAAAACCAAGATGGCGTCGGATAAAAACCAAGATGGAGACGGACAAAACAAAGCTCATCAACACACCAACAACGAAAATCCAGGAGCATAAATCAGGACTGGCAGGAAAATGAGGCTTGAGGAAATGGGAGAGAATGAAAGGCGGATGAGTAAGAACTGAAAAGAGGAAGAGAGAGGACAGTGTAAAAAAGGAGAGAGAGTGGATAAAACAAGCAGGAAATACAGAGAGGAAGTAGGATCAGCATCAGGATGTGAAAGGATGGAGTGGGGAAACTGAGGTAAGGGCAAGGAGGAGCAAGCGAGCATCTGAGAGAGAGAGAGAAAGAATTAAATAAAAATGCAATAAAGCAGCCGGTGTGAAATCAATCTGCTTAGAGTTTTGTTTAATAAAAATTCATGAAGGGCTGGTGGCCGAGAGCTCATGAGAAATATTGGTGGCAATGTGGGGGGGACGCAAGAAGGGAGGATGCACGAGAGAGGTGTGTGTGTGTGTGTGTGCGCGCGTGTGTGTGTGTGTGTGTGTGTGTGTGTGTGTTTGCTTTTGGCTGTTTATCTGTGTGTTTGTTGTGACACCAGTGTGAGTTACAGGGCTGCAGTGAGTCCGTGAGAGAGGGGACGAAGAAGAAAAGGATTGAAGGTCTTCATAATAACCGCCATCCGACAGTGGAGAGAAGGAACCGGGCTGTAAGTCACGGTGTCTGCC
Organism: Taurulus bubalis; assembly: GCF_910589615.1. Taxonomy (NCBI): domain Eukaryota; kingdom Metazoa; phylum Chordata; class Actinopteri; order Perciformes; family Cottidae; genus Taurulus; species Taurulus bubalis. The sequence continues at coordinate 2,885,457 of NC_136599.1, forward strand.
TCCATGTGTGTGTGTGTGTGTGTGTGTGTGTGTGTGTGTGTGTGTGTCGCCGCACATCTTTGTCTCGCTCGTGCGCTCACGTCTTCCCCGTCATGGCCTTCAGCGTGCGAGGCACGGCGGGGTTATACTAACGCGGCGTAAATCTCCTGTTATGCACGGCAGACAAGTCGATGGTTTGTGTGTCGTCATGGAGGCCGAAGCACAGACTGTGGACAGGAAGTGGACGTAGTCATGGTGACGTCACCCGTTGGTTTGTGGACCGGCGGTTTGAAGACTCGAGTTCGGAGATTTTGTCGTCGCCATCTTGAAATTTGGTCGTTGTTTGTTTGGCAGCCAATGAACGCTGAATATGTCAGCATATACTTCAATACAACCAGAGGAGTCGCCCCCTGGTGGTCAGGAGAGAGAATGCAGCTTTAACACATAAATTATAGACTTCTATACAACCAGAGGAGTCTCCCCCTGGTGGTCAGGAGAGAGAATGCAGCTTTAAGACATGAAGTATATACTTCTAAACAACCAGAGGAGTCTCCCCCTGGTGGTCAGGAGAGAGAATGCAGCTTTAAGACATGAAGTATATACTTCTATACAACCAGAGGTATCACCCCCGGTGGTCAGTAAATGCAGCTTCCATCTGAAGGCCAGATCCAGGCTGGTTGAACTGTTATCAAAGAAAAGATGAGGTTTAAATATATTTCTTGTGTTTTCAAACAAACTGACTTTTCACACAAATTCTTCACAATCTTAGTGACATATGCTTTTACAATTTTTTTTGCAAAAGTTATGCAACTGTTGCAATGAATGCATCATGAGATAACTTGAACGCTCAGGTCAAGGTCATGAGGGGAGAATACTGTGGACAGGATCCAGCTGCATGGGAAGCTCTTGATGCCTCCATCCTCTAAACACACACACACACACACACACACACACAGTTTATGCAGTATTTCACCATCGCTTACACCACTTAATTATCCAGCTGCCATTACAGGGAATGCTACAATACTGTTTACTTTCACCATCAACATGTATTATAATGTGTTTTTGAGTAGTAATACAGTCTGAATCCCTGCAGTCTAATCGAATGTTACTTGTTCTGCAGAATGCAGGCTGGCAGGCAGGTCTGAGGATAAGATAGCAGAGGTCAAAGGTCAAGACACCGCAGTGATTTAGTATCAACAGTCATGAGACGTAAGGTTCAGGGCCAAGACAATTTAGATAAGAACTCTTCATCCGTGTCCCCTTCCTTCCGTTATTTCCTCCTGTCTTTCCCTTTTCAAGCACAGGAGGCAGGGTCAGAAAGTAAAAGTCGCTTCTTGAACTTCCTGTTCTTAACCGCCGCTTTTGGGGCGAGGCACGTCAAGAACTGACAAGTTCCCAGTCGTCCCATCAACTCATCCAACTGTCCCCTGAAGATAAAGTGAGAGCTCTGCCGTGCTCGATAACATCGAGCTAAAAAAGGTCCCACTCGGGTCAAACCGGGAGCTGAGATCCTGGAAACAACACCAGAGCTCTTGGCAACGTTATCTCTGCTCTGTAGTTTTAACCAAATCAAAAACTTGGAAATGTTCATAACACGTGTCGGGTTACACTTTCTCCATAAAACATGAGATTTGGCCGTCAGATAAAACGTCTTAAGTTCAAGGTTAAGGATTTATTTAGTCTTGGATGAAATGAAACAATGTGTTTGAACTTGTGGAATATAAATAAATTGTTAAATAAATGTGGCCACCTAAATATGTTTTATTCAGTGATGGCAACGGACAAAAACCAAGATGGAAACAAACAAAAACCAAGATGGAACGGACAAAAACCAAGATGGAAACAAACAAAAACCAAGATGGAACGGACAAAAACCAAGATGGAACGGACAAAAACCAAGATAGGAACAAACAAAAACCAAGATAGGAACAAACAAAAACCAAGATGGAACAAACAAAAACCAAGATGGAACGGACAAAAACCAAGATAGGAACAAACAAAAACCAAGATGGAACGGACAAAAACCAAGATAGGAACAAACAAAAACCAAGATGGAACAAACAAAAACCAAGATAGGAACAAACAAAAACCAAGATGGAACAAACAAAAACCAAGATGGAACAAACAAAAACCAAGATGGAACGGACAAAAACCAAGATAGGAACAAACAAAAACCAAGATAGGAACAAACAAAAACCAAGATAGGAACAAACAAAAACCAAGATGGAACAAACAAAAACCAAGATGGAACGGACAAAAACCAAGATAGGAACAAACAAAAACCAAGATAGGAACAAACAAAAACCAAGATAGGAACAAACAAAAACCAAGATGGAACAAACAAAAACCAAGATGGTGACGGACAAAAACCAAGATGGAAACAAACAAAAACCAAGATGGAAACAAACAAAAACCAAGATGGTGACGGACAAAAACCAAGATGGAACAAACAAAAACCAAGATGGAACGGACGAAAACCAAGATGGAACAAACAAAAACCAAGATGGAACGGACGAAAACCAAGATGGGAAAGGACCAAAACTAACATGGCAACGGATAAAAACCAACATGGCAATGGATAAAAACCAAGTTGAAAAAAAACAACTCCTTGCATAAATTGAGATCAAAGGAGTCAAATACTCCAAACTTCCACGTGGTTATTTCCCACCACATCATTTCAATGTGTGCTTCTAGTCCTCTGCACACTTATTCAAAAGGTGGGAGGTTGTCCCCCACACGTCCCCCATTGTCCCCCACACGTCCCCCATTGTCCCCCACACGTCCCCCATTGTCCCCCACACGTCCCCCACACGTCCCCCACACGTCCCTTTTTGTCCCCCACACGTCCACCACACGTCCCCCACTGTCCCCCACACGTCCCCCACACGTCCCCCATTGTCCCCCACACGTCCCCCATTGTCCCCCATTGTCCCCCACACGTCCCCCACACGTCCCTCACACGTCCCTCACACGTCCCCCACACGTCCCCCATTGTCCCCCACACGTCCCCCACATGTCCCCCACACGTCCCTCACACGTCCCCCACACGTCCCCCATTGTCCCCCACACGTCCCCCACATGTCCCCCACACGTCCCTTACACGTCCCCCACACGTCCCCCATTGTCCCCCACACGTCCCCCACACGTCCCCCACACGTCCCTCACACGTCCCTCACACGTCCCCCACACGTCCCTCACACGTCCCCCACACGTCCCCCACACGTCCCCCACACGTCCCCCACACGTCCCCCACACGTCCCTCACACGTCCCCCACACGTCCCCCACACGTCCCTCACACGTCCCCCACACGTCCCCCATTGTCCCCCACACGTCAACCACACGTCCCCCACACGCCCCTCACACGTCCCTCACACGTCCCCCACACGTCCCTCACACGTCCCCCACACGTCCCCCATTGTCCCCCACACGTCCCCCATTGTCCCCCACACGTCCCTCACACGTCCCCCACACGTCCCCCATTGTCCCCCACACGTCCCTCACACGTCCCCCACACGTCCCCCACACGTCCCCCACACGTCCCCCATTGTCCCCCACACGTCCCCCATTGTCCCCCACACGTCCCTCACACGTCCCTCACACGTCCCCCATTGTCCCCCACACGTCCCCCATTGTCCCCCACACGTCCCTCACACGTCCCCCACACGTCCCCCATTGTCCCCCACACGTCCCCTACACGTCCCCCACACGCCCCTCACACGTCCCTCACACGTCCCCCACACGTCCCTCACACGTCCCCCACACGTCCCCCATTGTCCCCCACATGTCCCCCATTGTCCCCCACACGTCCCTCACACGTCCCCCACACGTCCCCCATTGTCCCCCACACGTCCCTCACACGTCCCCCACACGTCCCCCACACGTCCCCCATTGTCCCCCACACGTCCCCCATTGTCCCTCACACGTCCCTCACACGTCCCTCACACGTCCCCCACACGTCCCTCACACGTCCCTCACACGTCCCCCACACGTCCCCCACGTAACTCCTGCCCCGCTCTGGTTACCGCCCGGCCCGCTCCTGCAGCCGGCACGCTGCTTCCTTCCTGTCCTATTGTCAGAGGAGGCTGGGGGAATCCCTGCACTCGGATACGAGGCCCGTTTGAAACCTCATGCTCCCAGATGCCCTCACCCTCCTCCTCTTCCCCCTCCTCCTCCACAATATTCATACAGCTAAAGAGCCCTGCAGGTGACGGACAGGGCGCGCTTTCCTGCCCCCTACACACACTCAACTCAGTGCTTTTACGCCCACACACACACACACACACACACACACACACACACACACACACACACACACACACACACACACACACACACACAATGAAAAAACAAATACAGAAATAAAAGGAAGATGGAGACAGAGAAAGAGCTGAGGCGGTGAGGGAATTTCCACAGTGGTGATCGTTTATACTATCGGCAAAATAAAAGACAGAATTGTTAAATGTTAAACACAGAAGGTCAAAGGTCCTTAAGCTGAGACAAAGTATCTCACCATCTTTCCCTAAACCTCACTAAGTTTCTTTTGAAAAGACTGCACTGTTACGATCTTGTTGCTGGACTTTCGTAGGAAAACGTACGTAAAAAGAGGAGTAACTTTTCGTACAATAACAGCAGAACATTGTATGAGGACACGTAGAATATCATCACTTCCATCGCAGAGTAAAGCCATAAAGAAGAAAGCTGAGACGTCCAGTCCAGTAGAATCCTTCCCTGTTCCCCTTTAACCTGAAAAGAGTTGAAACACGCACAAAACGAAAGGTGTGTGTGGAGAAAGAGAGAGAGAGAGAGAGAGAGAGAGAGAGAGAGAGAGAGAGGGGCCTAATGAAGGCTCCTTGACGGCTGTAATGGAGAACACTCAATACTATTAATTGGTACAATCGCTGTTCATTTAGCAGAATCACTAGAGAGCCGAGCGTCGGTCACACTCACCCCCTCGCTGCTCTCTCTCCCTCCGTGCTCTACCCTTTCCTCCGCCGCGTGCTTCATGTCACACAGGACACGCGTACCTGTCAGCCGGGTGTGTTTTACCCCGTTTCACCGCTCTAACAGCCCCAACTCTCCGTTTCCCCGTCATTAAGCGAGGCGCCGTCCCGTCTCCGAGTGCGCGTCCCACCGCCAGCTGTTCAGGACGCCGTGTGGGCGCTGATGGAGGGAGGCTAATGGTCTCAGACCGCGCGTGTGTGTGTGTGTGCGTGCGTGTGTGCGTGCGTGCGTGCGTTGGTGTGTGTGTGTGTGTGTGTGCGTGCGTGCGTGCGTTGGTGCGTGTGTGTGTGTGTGTGTGCGTGCGTGCGCATGCATGTGTGTGTGCGCATGCATGTGTGTGTGTGCGTGCGTTGGTGCGTGCGTGTGTGTGTGTGCGCATGCATGTGTGTGTGTGTGCGCATGCATGTGTGTGTGTGCATGAGTCTGTGCGTGTGTGCGCATGCATGTGTGTGTGTGTGTGTGTGCATGAGTCTGTGTGTGTGTGCGCATGCATGTGTGTGTGTGCGCATGAGTCTGTGTGTGTGTGCGCATGAGTCTGTGTGTGTGTGCGCATGAGTCTGTGTGTGTGTGCGCATGCATGTGTGTTTGTGTGTGTGCGCATGCATATGTGTGTGTGTGCACATGAGTCTGCGTGTGTGTGCGCATGTGTGTGTGTGCATTCGTGTGTGTGTGCATGTGTGTGTGCAGACATGCATGTTTGTGTGTGTGTGCGCATGCATGTGGGCACATGTGTGTGTGCAGTTGTGCGTGTGCGCATGTGTGTGTGCGGGCATGCATGTGTGCGTGTGTGTGTGTATGTGTATGTGTGTGTGTGCGTGCGTGTGTGTGCGTGTGTGCGTGTGTGTTTGTGTGCGCATGTGTGTGTGTGCGCATGTATGTGTGTGTGTGCGCATGCATGTGTGTGTGTGCGCATGAGTCTGCGTGTGTGCGCATGTGTGTGAGCATTCGTGTGTGCGCATGTGTGTGCAGACATGCATGTTTGTGTGTGTGTGCGCATGCATGTGGCCGTGTGTGTGTGTGTGTGTGTGATGGATTAACATCAAACAGGACTGTTCAGCTTCACACTGCTGCTTCCACACCATCTACATCTGCACACATGATTATCATTATTATTATTATTATTATTATTAATATTATTATTATTATTATTATTATTATTATTATTATTATTATTATTATTATTATTATTATTATTATATTGTATTAAACAAAGGAATAAATAAAGATATTCAAGTTTGTGTCGAGAGCTTTCCAACCTCTCCAAACACACAGAGCCCTGCGTGAGCCTCTTGGCACGGCTAACTTTAAGAGCATAAGGAGCAGCAGAAAGACCCCCTCCTTCCACCTGGGCAATTAAAAAGGGAGCCAATTAAAATGAGTGTAATAGTCCCTGCCGGGTGTGTTGTTAAACAAGATGGGGGTTATTGTCCTTGGAGGAAATGGCCCAGAACTCCAGACATCTTGGCTCTTCTGCTCCGTACACCTGCCCCCTCCTGCTCCGCGCTCCTGCCGCCCAAACTTTGCTGCTGAGTCTCTTTAATGAAGATGTTTTTAAGAGATTACAGGAGGTCTTCTACTTAATTACCCCTGAGGCGAGTGTGTGTCAGACACACCTGCACTGCTCACCTCATGCTGCCCTGCACCGCTTCACTCACCTCCGGGTTCAAACACAAGCAGGTTCAGTCCTGGAGTTCAGTTCTAGAAATGAACATCATGCTGTATAGAAGAAGACTTGAAACTAGTGATTGAGACATAAACTCATGTTTACAATGTTTACTGAGGGAATACATCAAGAGAAGTAGAGTCATTTATATAGACTTCTATACAAACAGAGGAGTCGCCCCCTGGTGGTCAGGAGAGAGGATGCAGCTTTAACACATAAAGCATAGACTTCTATACAACCAAAGGAGTCGCCCCCTGGTGGCCAGTAGAGAGAAGGCAGCTTTAACACATGAAGCATAGACTTCTATACAACCAGAGGAGTCACCCCCTGGTGGTCAGGAGAGAGAATGCAGCTTTAACACATGAAGCATAGACTTCTATACAACCAGAGGAGTCGCCTCCTGGTGGTCAGGAGAGAGAATGCAGCTTTAACACATAAAGCATAGACTTCTATACAACCAGAGGAGTCGCCTCCTGGTGGTCAGGAGAGAGAATGCAGCTTTAACACATAAAGCATATACTTCTATACAACCAGAGGAGTCACCCCCTGGTGGTCAGGAGAGAGAATGCAGCTTTAACACATAAAGCATATACTTCTATACAACCAGAGGCATCGCCCCCTGGTGATCAGGAGAGAGAATATGACATTATATTTACTGCTGAGGTCCAACTGTGATAAACAATAGAAAGATGATAATAATAACACAATAAACTGCAATGAAAAAACAAAAGCTCTTTATTAAACATGGCTGATGGTTTTTCCCTGGCGAGTGAGAGCGCATCACTCCCAAGCTTTAATGTCTCAATCTCAGGAGATTAAAGGCCTAATCAAGCCCACGTCTGCCCTAATGGGGGGAAATTGAAAGATAGATATGGTACTTTACACAGCTGATTAACCAGCAGACTGTGTGTGTGTGCGTGTGTGTGTGTGTGTGTGTGTGTGTGTGTGTGTGTGTGTGTGTGTGTGTGTGCGTGTGTGTGTGTGTGTCTACAAGCTCATTAAGATTTGTATCTTTGTCATCCACTCAGGATCATAATAAGCGAGCCCTCTGTTTGCCGTATGAACGCGTAGATCTGCACATTGTCAGCTGCAGAGCGCTGCTGTGGATTTGCGGCGGAGTTATTGTAGAAAACGATGCGGTTATTAAATGCAGTTGTTTGTCTAACAGAACACTGTTTAGCAGTAAAATGTTTCACTGTGATGATGCATCCATCTGGATCTATATTTGTCCAATATCATCAATACAAAGAGAAAACATTGATACGCTTTTATTTTGAAGTTCACATGACATGATTGTGTCACCAATTTCCATTTAAGTGCACCTCCTTCCTACAGAGTTTCAATAAAGATGTAAAATAATAAAATGCGATCAAAAAATAATAAAGGAATATAGAAAATATATTATAATACAAATAATAATTCAATAAATTAATCCATTAATAATTAAAATAATAATAGTATAATAATAGCAATAGTTTCTGTATTTTTGTGAGTTAATATAAATATATCTGATTGTGCTAAATGGATATCATCTGATTTTAAATTGAATCAAATATAAATCATATCACGACATCAGCAAATATCATATTGTTGTCTAAAGAATCGTTATAATATTATATCAGAAATACTAATTAATTGATTTAAATACTTATAACTTGTTGCAGAAATGTGTTAATATTGGTGACACAGATTTGGTTGAAATGTAACAATGTCTTTACCACTCCACATGTAATAATAATAAAACAATCTAGAACACCACATTTCCACTTCAAAACATCTGGACATAAATCCACGATAAATACGTTGACTTTTTCTCATGAAAATGAGATTTCATGTCAATAAAATCTATAGCGTGGTTCATTTCTCTGCAGGTGCGGAGCAGATTGTCTGATGGGATAACGGCGCTACATAAAAAGCCTCAAGCACACAATCCTTTACACATGTTCCTCCATCAGAGAACATTCTTTACCATAACAGTGTTATGGGAGCATGCATTACACTTTTAATGAGTCACATCAGCCACTAGAGAACATTGTAAACACCCAGACATGAAGCTGAAGTCACACCAAACCAATCATAGCATCATCCGGCGGCTTTACTACCTCAACATGGTTTTATTTGCTGTGATTTAGTTGCAATAAACGGATAAAAAAGACGGCAAATTAGTTAAATATTGATGCAGATTTGTAGAAAGTCTGAATTCATGTTTTGTTAGTTCTCTCCACGCAAACAATTTTAGAAATGCAGATTTTCTGAATGGATTCTAACGTTGTCGCTGCTCCATCAGCTCCCCGAATAAAGTCATATAAGCGTTGATGCGGAAGCGCAGTTATTGTGTGTAGCATGTGGTGTATACACACACATGGATACACACACATGTATACACAGTGTTGTGTATACATGTGTGTCAGGTAGAGGAGAGAGAGCCTCAACATGGAGCCTTGATGGAGCGATTACTGCTGTGTCAACAAGTGCTGATAGACTGCTAATAAGTGCTACTGAGCCGGTAACAAGTGAGCAGTGTGTGTGTGTGTGTGTGTGTGTGTGTGTGTGTGTGTGTGTGTGTGTGTGTGTGTGTGTGT